>NW_026057586.1:44172507-44293719 GCF_023721935.1 Panthera uncia | reverse complement strand
CCTGCCGCCTTTATCTCCCCAGCCGCGCGCCGCCCGCCCCGCCGCCCGCCGCCCGCCGCTCGGCCTCGGTCGCCCTCTCTTCCCCGACTTTCCGGCTTTTGCTCCGCCGGCCCCTCGCCCTCCCTCCCGACCCCGGCCCGGTCGAGGCTCGAGTGCCATCCGGTCTTGGTCTGGGAAGTAATTATCCTCGCCCTTTCCTAATTCACCTTCCCCTCTTCACCTCTGCCCTGTCTCGGATTCCTTTCCCAGGTGTTCTACAAACACCCGAAGGACAAATCAATAGGTTGGCAGGTTATTGCAAACGTTGACTTCAGAGTCTTAGGATTTCTTGTGCTTCGCATATTGTATATATTTAGATTTATATAAACACCTTTTATATATTTATATTTATACACAGACGTATGCACATTTTGATGATGGTCGGGCGGTAGGTGCAGTTAGGAATATGTGCCGGGGGTGAGTTCAGTAGCAGGTTTCTGTAAAGCAAGGGCTTCCTTCAAAAAGAGCAGTGGCCATTTACCATATTCCAGACCTCAGAGATCTCTCAAGCCACGCAATTCAGAATCCAGCAAGCTGAAGTGGGCAGTTTGCAAAGGGCTTTGCAAAGACCCAAGACGGATCAATTTTCTTTTACGGTTAAAGGAAACGAACCAAGGGTTCGTGGGGATTTAAAAAGATTAAATCTTTAAAAGACTTAAAAATTAGTTCCAAACATGATGCTAGCAACAATTTGACCAAACTAGAGCCAGTAAAGTGGCCAAAACCCTTGATGGGGCGTTGACTTGGGCAGTTTTTATGAATTAAAGGAAGACGTTTGAAAAGTGGTAAGTGGTTAAACCTACCACACTGCTAATTAGAATATATATATTTTTCAAACTGAGCTGTTACCAAGTTTCTGCATTTCCAGTTGGTCTTCGTCTTACTGGTGGGTTAGAAATAACAGGCGGTGATAAGGAACTTTGGTTCATTGAGGAAATGCTATTAAAAGGAATTGCTTGTGCCTGATCCAGGGCTCTTTGAAACAGAGCCTGATTTTTTTTCTAAGAGTTTTATTTTTAATTTATATGTCTGCTGGTTTGTTATTAATATTTAGCTCCAATAATGTCTGTCTTCCATGCAGTGAAGGTTCTTATTCACCACTAGAGTGTACCTCTTTTCCTGCAGTTGGACTTTCAAAGAAACAAGATGGAGTCCCTGAGCTGTTATTAACTGGTAGGCCGTTGATGAGTGCTTGTTGAATGAATTAACCAGTTTAACTTAGTCACTTTCAGTTTGGTCCTATGGGTGTCATTCCGTGTTCTATGCACTCTTGGAGTTGTAACCATCATTACATAGAGCAGTGAGGAAATTGCAGCCTGGCTCAGAAGAGCTGCACTCTGCTTTTTGGCTGCTGAAAGTCAGACAACTTTTGTCACCGGTACCTTCTCATTTGCAAAATAAAGGAGTTGAGCGAGAATATCACTATAACTCTATTATTTGCAAAGTCTTAAAGTTTTTGTAGCTCCTGGGGGAAACTGGGTAGGGTCAGGTCAACTTCTGAATGAATTTGCTTGATTGGTGGGTTGCTAGGCATTGCGAATCCCTTGTTGGATGAGACTCTATTTCATTCATCTACCATACCAGATTAAACACTTAGCACTATGAGCTGTCTTCTACTCCTGATCTTTTGTCCAAAGCCATTAAAGATATTTTTAATGACTAAGAAAATTGAATTTTGTTAATATCCGAGGTTGATGAATAAAGGATCAAAGAATCACCTGAGCGCATACCAAGCATCATAAGATACATTTTCTCACGGCATTTGATTGGGAGTTATATGGTTAAGTGAAAATACTGCTGTTTTAAAAAATTTTGTAGTTAAACTAATTTAATTTTTACATAGTGAATTATTTCTGAAACATTGGTTCACAGCATGTTTCTAAACTCTCTAGTCTATTAATTTTGTTTAGTTCCTTGAATGCCTTAAAATGTTTAACTATTGACTGTTTCTGGGCAAGTATGAAGCTTCTGGATCATTGATCCTTTAATGTGTAGGTTAGTAACAATTATAGTCATAAAAGGAGTTTCTGCATCAAATTATGAGTGCTTTGTGGAAGGAGGACTTCACCATCATAAGGCAGATAATTATTGGACTAAAGCATAAGAAATGCAGTCAAACTTGACTTTGAAAATATAAGTAATAGTATTAAGAATGAGCCCAGCAAGCTGCTTATATTTTGTGAGAGATGTGTGTAAGGAAAACAGGGGTAGAGGGTAGGAAATGAGTAAAGAAGGGTATTTTTCTGGTATTGCATGTGCAAAACAGCTACTTTAGGTGTGAGCACAATACTAGTATGAGATAGCTCTTAGTATTGTTGAGTTTGTGTTATTCTTTAGCCATGTACTTCTCGATGATGGTTTGCCTTAATGAATGGCCCAAATAATAATCCAGCAGAAATACATTAAGCACAATGTACAAGGCCATTGGGGGTTGCAAATACCTCTAAACCATCTGATTTTTGGTCCCAACTGTTTTGTTGAGGGAAAGCAGAGATATGTTTACTTGGGAAGAAGTACTCTTACATGAGTCAATAGAGGATAGTCCAGTAGCTACAGGAACTTCTCTTGCTGTTATTCTGTACAGCAGGAGTAAAACAAGAAAAATAATGAAAGAACATGATATATGTTGATTCACAAGCAAGGGAGCACAAGCTTTCCCGCTAAGCCAGAAGGGGAGAATAGCAGAACTCTTGTAATGGATGATAGAAGGCATTTTATCCAGACTTTTCTGAGGGAAAAATAAAAACAAACAACTTTTAAGGAAAAAGAGGTTTAAAATGGTTTTTAAAAAGCTTAAGCTAGTGAGATGAAAAGGAAAAAAGTGCTGGAGAACAGGATTTAGATCTATGAAGATGAGCAAGTCTTCTCTCTCCCTGGGCTCTGTTTTATCATCTGTAGTCCTTGAGGTCATTGAACTGGACAGGCCTAGAACTCTTCCACCTTCTAGAACTCTGCAACGTCTGGTCATGATCACTTATTTTGATTACGCTATTCAGATGATTATTCAACTTCACATGTCAGTTCATCTGCAGAGTGACGCCCAATGCATATTCCAATCACAAAATAAAAGGCGAGTGTAGGCTTTTTTCTCAGTAGATGAAATTCAAAACAAAAACGGGAACACACTAAAGAAATGTGGTACTGATGACCTGGAGTTGATATACAGGATGTAGAATGTGGTATCCTACGAAGTCGAACTTCCTCTCTGAAAGTTAAGATGAAAACATCCTATTTTCATGTCAGGAATAAACAGGGCAAAGGACAAAGCATTAAAATTTTACAGTCAAGGAGGAGTCTGGAAGTATAATGATTTAACTCCGTGCTACGGTGTAACAAATTTTGCAGTTTGAGGTAGACCAAAATTAGTATATAATGGGGAAAAAAAGACAAGGACAATGTCTTTACCATTTTTTTTTAGAAAAGAGGCTATTTCTTTAAAAATTAAGAAAAATATCAAGGATCAGATATATATAACTAAAACACAAGTTAAATATTCAGAAAAATATTGAAAAAAAAAAAAACGCACAGGGAAAAATACATGGAGAAAGCACAGGATTAATAGTAAATGAGGAAGAACTGTGATCCCTAAAGAATGAAAACCTTTATATGAGAAAAAAATGTTGGTCAAACAGAAAAACTAAAAGATAATTATAAGTAAACAAAAATGAAACAAGATGTGTTTTATGAAATGAAAATGAAACAAGATGTATAATAATACATATAATAAAACAAGATGTTTAATAGAATTTATTATATGTCTGCTGCCCAAATACAGCAATGATTCAAGGTCAAATAAATTAGAATAGTCAGCACCTAATAGTCTTAGTAAATAGAGCAGGTCAATAAATATGTATTGATTGGTTGATTGAATAAGAACTGCTTGGAGTTATTTTAGGAAAACCAAAGTCCGTAGGGAAGTTATGTATGTCATTTCTTAAACTAAACAAGTATGAATTTCCTTTAAAAAATAACAAAAAACAAAACCTTCCCAATGGCCACTTTTTAAGTCCTAAGCAATGAAATTTTATGAAAAATTTATATCATCTTTATGTATAGAAAAACCAAAATTGGAAATTCATAAAATGTGGAAATATAAGTGTGCCTTTTTATAAAGAAATTATATTTTACATCTTTGATGATTTTTGACGGGTGATTGGAATTGCAAAGATTCCAATCTTTGAGTGATTTACCAAAAAAAAAAAAAAAATGCAAAACTTTTCTCTAAAATGGTATGTGGATACATACATTTTTTATTTTCTAAAGTGGGTTTCAGTTTCTGAAATGGGTGGTCAAGATATTGACAGATGACTTCAAGACCCCAAGTGAAAATAAAAAATAATTTGCAATGGTCCGAATTGATGAGGGGCCTGCCATACTGTAAATTTCAACAGTATCTAGAAAAGAACGAGTGATGGAGATTTCCTTGAGAAATATTTTACTAGTTAATTCACCAACCATGGCTGTCCAGTCAATGTGGACACTCCATGTTGGTGCCCTGGGTACAAAAATTAATAAAATGAAGTCCCTTTTAATAAAGTGGTAACTAATGGATTCACATCACATATCATTACATTTAGAAATGTTAACTAAGCTTACAGGAAGAAAAGGGAAGAATTCCTGGAGTAAAAGAAAAGGAAGAATTAAAATCGCTTTATATGGTTTCTATTCAATGATGTGAGTGAATGTGTGTGTGCGTGTGTGTTTGAAAGGGAGGGAAAAAGCAAGCAAGCTTTTAAGAGATTTGATGAAATCAAGAGAGTATGTCAATGATGTATCCTAAGATAAAATATGGCATTTGAGGGCAGAGAGTAATTCTAAATCCACCCCTCCTATGCAATGAAATATTTCCTTGTCCAGCACTGGGAGTATTTGTGATATACGGCTCACCTCACCAAATCTAATATCATTTCAGCCCTGAGGGACTCAGACCATGGTGACTGTCCTAGCCTTTCTGAAGACTTTTTGTTGACTGTTCATTCAAAATGTGTATTGTTAACAGGAGGACTTTTTTAAGTGAAGGTAAAGAAAAATTTTTGAAAACCAATGTATAAGATGAAAAATAAGTATAAAATTTAAGAAATCTTATATTTGGTAGCCTCATAAAATTTAGTATGTAATATCAGCAAGGTATTACAAATATTATTTTCTGAAGTTGATACTCAAAATAGCTAAAAACAGAGCAAATTCAGGGATCATTAGACACACGCTATTTATTTATTTATTTATTAATGTTTATTTTTATTTTTGAGAGAGAAAGAGAGCACGAGTGGGGGAGGGTCAGAGAGAGAGGGAGACACAGAATCCAAAGCAGGCTCCAAGCTGTGACCACAGAGCCCCACTCAGGCTCAAACCCATGACCCTGAGATCATGACCTGAGCCAAAGTCAGAAGTGTAACTGACTGAGCCACCCAGGTGCCCCGACACAAGATATTTATTTAGTTGTTTACATCTGAATCTATGTCAACATGTCAGTGCATGGTTATTCTAAACACTTTGCCTATTTGGCTTATTTAAAAGTCTTTTTCCCCTCTTGCATTGAAAAAAGGAATTAAAAATTCTTTCCTAGTTCTTAGGAAAGAGGAAGAGAAAGAAGTTAGTATCCATTAGATATTTACGTTTTTGGGTTTGTATTTGTGAGAGGTAATGACAGTGGAATTTAAAACTTGAAAGACTGACTTATTTTAGGGGAAAAAAAGGCATTATTTCTGTTTATAATTGTGAAAGCAACTTGAACCCTAGGTATTAAGGTAAAGGTAAAAATAAACAAGTTCTGGATATGATCTCTTGCTAAAGTCCATCCTTCAATACATTTATTAACACACATTGCCATCCAAGAATAAACTTTTCAAGGAGAAATGTCCTTTATGCAACTCCTTCCAAAGGCTGTCATATTTAAGTTCATGCAGAATCACAGATTTGAGCAGTTACGAGTTAATTGTTAAAATGTTAGGAATATCTCCATGATACGATATCGCTATTACCTCAAGATCTCTTACGTGCTTCATCTTCTCTGTCTTCTCTGGGTTCGTGCTCTATGTTCTAGCCACTGTGCTGAGCCCTTTAATTCTTAATTTCAAAATACCAATATCATTTTGAAATACCCTCCATGCACAGAGTATATCTGTAGTATAGTTATTGATTTCACATAATTTCTCAACGTTGAGTGACCGTTTTAGAAGCTTTCACAACCTCACAGCTGATACATCTTTCATGTTTTATTTTTCATTTTGATGGGAGGGACCGTTTAACGAATCTGCACATGGATGTTCAATCTGCATTTTTCAGCCACGTTTGACTACACTTCATGAAGTACTAAATCACTTACACATTATGCAAATGTCCTGAAACTACAGAACTCTCTCGTTATTTTTTCTCAACCACCACTGAAAACAAAGGAGTAAATACCAGTATATTATCTTTTGAACACTGTCTATACTTCTGGGTTAGATGTGCGAATATCTTCCCCAGCTTAGGAGCTTGTCCATGTCTGCTGTCAAGCTAAATGGAGACTTTCATAGGAGAGAAAAGGGAAATATGTCTCAGTGTGATGAACAAGCAGGAAGGAGAGCAAAGCCTTTGCATAAGGATGTAGAAACAAATATGTCCCAGTCTGACTACTGCAAATATGGTAACACCAGGAATTAAACATAAAAATGGACTGTTCAACAGGCACTCCCTCGCTATAAGCTTCTAAATCACCCTTCAGATTAAATGCGATACTAGGGTATTGCTTTTCACCATAATGAATAACCATAGGTGGTGAACACATGAAAGACGACAGCTTCTAGGATGGGCAGCACTCAGCACAGCAATGATCTTTACAAACAATGAAAAAGCATTGAGATAGGAAGGAAAGGAAAAGCCCAGTGTTTGTAATTCCTACTTTTCTGAAATATGTAGACAGCATGTCTGTTGATGGAAAGTACTAGCAAATATTTATAGGTACCATTGCCTACCTTAGGTAGTCTGTCACTTTAGCAGATTAAACTGGCCTCTTTTAAGCATTTGTTTTAAATTTTAAATTGGACCTGCATGAGAAAAATGATTGTCCTCACATCATTTTTCTCATCTGCAGGAAAATAGAAAACTAAGTAGGATGTGGCATAATAATTTGTGACTTTTATCCACTGTATACATATAACTTGCTGCTGGGAATGAAGTTAATGAAAACAGAACAACGACACCAACAAAATTAGAGATGTGGAGGTTTGGTACTGCTACCTCCAATTTACAGATAAACCTGTTGAGGGTAAACTAATCCCAGGAATATTCTTACCAGTTGTTTGGCCCAGTTCTGAGCTGCATAATCTCAGGAATCCATGGAAAATGGAAAGAGAATTGGTCAGAAAACGACATAGTCATGTCAAGTGCCTGGCATACTGTAGGTGAGCATGATTTGTTTATCGACAGAATCAAATGAGACTTAAAATAAAATCCATGGAAAAGACCAAATAATCTAGTACTATTTAAGCTGTGTCTTCAAGATTTTTTAAAAACTGAAAAATATTTTAAGGAAAATGGGCTAAGGGTGATAGCATCAAGGATTATATAATATTATATATATATATATATATATATATATATATATGTATATGTATATATATCATATCTTTTGCTCATTTATTTACCAAATATTTATTAAGCACTTCCCGTGCCCATAATTGCTTGGGCATGTAAACAAGAAAAATGAGATCTCTGCCTCTATGCTGTTTACACTCCAGTAGGAAAAGGACACTAAGCACATACACAAAATAAACAAACATGATAAGTAAAGACTGGAAGTTTCCATGAAGGAAATGACCAGGATTATATGATAGATAATAGAGGAAAGAGGGTGCTGAGGTCAGGAAAAGAGATGCTGAGTCCTTAAAGATTAAGAGTAAACAAAGCCAAAGCCTAAGGAACGGTGTTCCCAAGCAGAAGGAGCAGCATATGCCAAAGCCCTGAGATGAAAAAGAGTTTGGTGTGGTTAGAGAATAGAAAAGAAGTCAAATGGACTGTGGCAGCTGAGACATCATGAATTGAGGCTAAAGAAGCAGGAGGGCCCAGTTCATGGAGGGCTGTGGGACATGATAAGATATTCACATTTTCTTTTATGTGCAGTGGGAAGTCACTAAAGGGCTTTAAGCATAGTCAAATCTATTTTTATTGATAGTGAATGTAAATAAATGATAGTTTGAATTAAGACAGAGGTTGTATTATTGTTTCATGGATTGGAACATCTTTTGAAATAGAATGGTTTCTCCTTGAGGAAAATTTTCTACATGGGCCTGACTTGAGGTGTGTAAATAATTAGCTTATTTATCACAATGTGAGAACTCTTATGTCCACATTACAACACACACACACACACACGCACGCAAACACACACATGCAAACACACACATAAATATAGCAAATTTCTAGCTTATATCTTTTAAGGAAAATTATAAATCATCCTGTAGGTACATGATGAAATTCTATTATAGGATCCGTCCTATAATTAATTCTGGTGAGGTTTTGCATACAATAATGAATGAATCTCTCATTTGGCCAAAGTGATCTCTAGAGGGAAGATTTTTCAAGGTTTCTTCAATTTTTATTATTGGCATTCCTACCAGAATTGTGGATCTCTCTGGACTTTTACACCTTGAAAGGACAGCGATCTTAGGGACTTGCTTGGTTTCATTCTTTGTTAGAGAAAAGTACCCAGCTGGAACTTCAACCCATGAAGGGGATCCCACAGACTCTCTGATGACAGGAAACAGCGGGCCTTAGCTCATCGCCCGAAGAATGCTGGCTGTGTTCCTGGTATTTGGGATCCTTTTCACTGTTTTGCAGTTGTTTTAATCATGTTATAAAATCCTAGGCTGTCCAAAACCCTTAGAGGCAACATAATTCGTGGGAGAAAATACATCCTAGAGTTATGTAGGAAATGTATCAGCTTAAAATTGCAAGAGATATGATGGGGGTGTGCTGGTTAGAGTTGCCATAACCAAGAACCACAGATTGGGTGGCTTGAACAATAGATACTTGTCTTCTCGCAATTCTGAAGGCTAGAAGTCCAAGATCAAGGTGCTCACACTGCTGATTTCTTCTGAGGCTTCTCTCTTTGGCTTATTAGTGGCCATCTTCTCCCTACGTCTTCACGTGATCTTCCCTCTGTACTTGTGTCTCAAAGTCCTCTTCTTTTAAGGACACCAGTTTTGTCAGATGAGGGCCAACCCTATTTATCTCTTTCTAAGTTAATTACCTTTTAAAGGCCCTATTTCCAAATACAGTCATCTGAGGTCCTGGATTTTAGGGCTTCAACATATGAATTGGTGGGAGGGCACAATTCAGGCCATAATAACTAGTAAAAAATCTAAAAATTAAAGGGAAAGATATTTAAATTAAAAAAAAAATTTTAACGTTTATTATTGAGAGACAGAGAGCATGAGCATGGGAGAGACAGAGAGGGGGAGACACAGAATCTAAAGAAGGGTCTAGGCTCTGAGCTGTCAGCACAGAGCCTGATGCGGGGCTTGAGCTCACAAACGGCGAGATCATGACCTGAGCCGAAGTCGGACGCTCAACCAACTGAGCCAACCAGGTGCCCCAAGATATTTACATTTTTAATGATGAAGATTGAATCTCACTGAGCCATACTCAGACTTGAACCTCACAATTTTCATGCAATCTAGACTGGCAGAATCCCACAGTCTACCCTATTCAACATCCCTAGTTTCTTCTACCAATTTAAATGAAGTTTGCAATGCCTATAGTGTAACCTCAATGTTTGCAATTTTCTATAATGTAAGGACATAGCAATGGTTTCAAGGAAAGTGACTTGAAGGGTGATGGAATTGCATTACCATATGGTATTTAGATCAGTAAGGGGAAGATTATAAATATGGTAGGAAAGGAGTATACGAGGCAAAGTAATTTTAACTCTTGCATTAGAAGATCAGATTATTTTAATTTTGTTGAAACTTACTGATTATAATACTTGATCCCATCTGGTTTTTCTCTCCATTTGCTTAGAATTTTGCCCACACAACAATTCACTGTCCTGGTGCATTGTTAAAAAAATTGTTACTTTTTCATAACTCTCAATATCATTATGGTGAATATTTTCTGGTTGCCCCCTCCCCACATCCAAATGTCACCCTCCTCATCCTGCTCTGTGTCAGAGCGCAGACCTGTATGAATTGCTGTTTGCAGAGTTCCTTGGCCTACAGCTTCCAGCTAGGTTCTTCCAATGGGATGCTGACACAGGAGGTCAGAGAGCAAGAGGAGGGAGGGGAGTAGAGCTTTATTCTCTTGGCTCTCTCTCTTCCAGGTTGTCTTGGGGGGGGGGGGTGCTAAAATGTTCTTCCAAAGGTTCCTGGGAACTACCCCACTCCCAGCAGCCTGCTGCCAGCTCTGGGCCCTAGGACCACGCTCTTCCTGCTCCCCTCTGGGCCTACAGGTGCTAACTCTGCACCCCTTCAATTGTTTCCAGTAGCCCTGGGGTTCTACACTATTCCCAGATGATTTTCTTAAAAACTGCTCACATCTTTATAAATCATCTGCTTGTTAAACTTTCCTCAATGGACTCAGTTTTAGTATGCCACTCTACCCAAGTCTTGGCTAGCTAGACAGAAATTGTAAAGCCAGGCTTTATCTACTAAAGAATAGTTCAAGAGCCAACTCAATCACATTATTTAAAAGATAAGAAAGCAGAGTCACACCCTGATTAACTCACTTAACCATATATTTTCCACTCATTAAACATATTTATTGGGTTTACCATGCCCCTGACACCATGTTTGGTGAGGGTGATATGAGAGTACAAGGCCTGAAGGCCCTGGACATCTGCTGGAGGAAAGCAATGAGAGGCTGTCATGTTTTAGTAAGAAATGCTAGAAAGAGACGGAAGGGATGGTGGTCAAAGAACCAAGGAAAGTTCTAGAAGTGGCAACTAAAGTCAAATTTGAATAGTGGGATGAGAAAGAGGGGGAATGAGGGAAAGGGGACTTTTTTGTCATAAGAAAACACACTGAGGGGTGCCTGGCTCCCTCAGTCGGTTAAGTATCCAACTTCGGCTCAGATCATGATCTCAGGGCTCTTGAGGGCTCTGTGCTGACAGTTCAGAGCCTGGAGCCTGCTTCAGATTCTGTGTCTCCCTCTCTCTCTGCTCCTCCCCCACTCATGCTCTGTTTCTCTCCCCTTCAAAAATAAACAAACATTCAAAAAAAAAAAACTAAAAAAAGGAAAACATGCTTAGGAAATCCAAGAGTGAGAGAGATCATGGCATGTTTGCAGGCTGGGAAGTAGCTCAGTGTGGAAAGCACTTATGATACAATGAGTGAGTAATATGAGGTTGCACATGTTAGCAGGTGTCTTATCTGTTGTTTTAAAGAATGCGAACTTTATTCCAAAAGCAATGAGGAGAATGAGAACAGAAGGAAAGGAATAACACTTTAGAAAGCTCATGCTGGCTGCAGTGTGGAAAGTGCGCAGGGCTAGAGGCAGAGAAGGGAGTGAGGGGCCGGCACATTCATCTAGGCGAGCCATGAGGGTGGCCTGAACGAAAGCCTTAGCCCTAGGAATGGGGGAAAGCGGAGAGAATGAAGAGATGTAATCTTCGGAAAGCTTGCCAGTGGCAACCTAGGTACCTAGCACTACATTAAACCGAACTTCAGAATATACGCAGTTTTGCTTATCACCGCAAAGTTCAACTTCTTTAAACTTGTCATAACCTTTCAAGAATTTCAGTGGAGCATTTTTATTATTGCTGAACTAGCAATTGTTAGAGATTTCATGGGAAGGCTAATGTTGTAGTCTTTATAGTGACTGGAACCTGGCCATGGTAAGTATAAATACTTACCATGTGAATTCATCTGCAGCCTTTTGAAAATAATATACCTTTAGCAATAATAGATTTCTACTATATGCTTTGCAAATTCACTTTATGATGCTAGTCTTAAGCAAGAATAAAATCATATAACTTAATAATTAAAAAAACAACAATTTGTGGGACACCTGGGTGGCTCAGTCGGTTAAATGTTGGATGTCGGCTCAGGTCATGATCTCATCCTTTGTGGGTTCGAGCCCGCTGTCGGCTCTGTGCTGACAGCTCGGAGCCTGGAGCCTGCTTCAGATTCTGTGTCTCCCTCTCTCTCTGCCCTTCCCCAACTTGTGCTCGCTCTCTCTTTCTCTCAAAAATAAACATTAAAAAAATAATAGTAATTTGCAAAAGCCCCTTGTGATGGGTATGGTATTCCAGTAATGAATTTAAAATGTGTCCAAAGAATTGCTCTTTTTTACAAATCTAAAATTCTTGTAAATGTTCTTTATTATCCTTAACCCCTAAATATGTTTTCCTATATCTATTTGCTGGACATTCCAGTGTACATTGCACTATGAGTAAGATATTATGCTATCTTTTGGCCAGTGAAAACTGGGGTTAGCCCAAATAAATATTTATTTATTTTTAAGACACAAGGATGTCATTTGCTAAACTACTGAGTTTTTCACTGAGTATCACCTTGGTGACTTGAAAAAAAATGCCCTCGTTCCGGAAATGTCCAAAAAAAGTTACTAAAAACACAAAAGATCATCAAAAAATATTTTTTAGTAGGAAGAAAGTACTTAGGGAAATAAAATTTTAAAAGATGTTTGAGATATGACAGCAGTAAAGACTTTTAAAAATCACTTAAATTTGAGTACGGTCATAAATTTTTTTGACTAAGCGAATCTAACTCATTAAGTTATTAATCTCCCTCAAATCCCCAATAGATGATCTACTGAGGAATTTTAGATAAGATTAAGTTAAAACAACCCTTTATAAATTCCTGTTATCACTTTTAGCTGTAGCTGGCATGGAATGATATATGGGCCCATTTCAGTTGTAATGTTCAAATGTTTGTAGGTGGTTATCATGGTTTCATCCCCATTTTCTCTCTCTCCAGCTTATTCCAGGTCATCTTCATGTACCCATAGGTCGCCAAAGAAGTTTAATCAGTAAATAACATGTTGTGTCCCTGATGACATTATTCTTCTTATTTTTTACTATCATAAAACACTGGTGGGTAATGTTTATTTTCTTCCATACATTAGTAGAGAAAACCATTTATTTTTCTTGACATTATTTAAAAAAAAATTTTTTTAACATTTATTTATTTTTGAAAGAGACAGAGACAGAGCGTGAGCCGGGGAGGGCCAGAGAGAGAGGGAGACACAAGATCTGAAGCAAGCTCCAGGCTCTGAGCCGTCAGCACAGAGCCTGATGCGGGGCTCAAACCCACAAACCGTGAGATCATGACCTGAGCTAAAGTCGGACGGCCAACCGACTGAGCCACCCAGGTCCTCCTTTTCTTGACATTATTTTTTTCTATTTTTCACTTATCCATGAATGTTTATGTCTTAAATAGTTATATCCTGGGAGTAGTAGCACATTATTGTCTTCATTCTTGATAATATTGTTTTTCCCTTACGTATGATCTTCTCTACATTGGCATCTAAAATAGTCCTCATTGAATTGTTTCGACAATAAATAGTGTTATGTCCTGAATTAACAAATCACCGAACACTTCCTATATGTTTAATTATAACCTCAAATGTTCATGTAATGTAGAATTGTAGTCCATATACTATATATTTTAGAAAAGGAAATATACAACTTAAAAATGATCAAATATATGTGTATATATATACCAAAATTATACCAAATGTATGGGCCCAATGGAATAGTTCTATGATGAAGTAATTGTTTTTAACCAAAGCTTTCAGGTAAGGTTTTTATACATTTAATAAATTAAAAAAATTGGTTAATATTTTATATCTGGAGAATAGACAAGGTCATGATTTCTCTTGCCTTTACTGAGAGTTGCTGGAGGAGAGGCGGGTGGGGGGATGGGTTAAATGGGTGAAGGACATTGAGTAGGGCACTTTTTGGGATGAGCATTGGATGTCATATATAAGAGATGAATCACTGGGTTCTACTCCTGAAGCCAAGACTACACTGGGTGTTAAGTAACTTGAATTTAAATAAAAAAGAAACAAAAATGAGGTGTTTAGGAATCATTATAAAGACAACAGGTCTTATATGGAAATGCAATGGACTCAGTTATGTTTCTTACATTCTCACCCTGCTGCTCTCTTCCATATGTAGAATTCAGTTCTGAACTCAAATTCCTGGAAATAGCTTTAAAAAGTAAACTAGGGGTATTCCTGGGTGGCTCAGATCATGATCTCACAGTTTGTGAATTCCAGCCCCAAGTGGGACTCTGTCCTGACACCAGGGAGCCTGCTTGGGATTCTCTCTCCTGTTCTCTCTGCCCCTCTGCCCCCTCAAAAACAAATAAACTTAAAAAAAAAAAGTAAACAGAAAGTCAAACTCTATAGAATTTGCATGATATGTTGATAGACAAAAAATTGTTGAACAATAGACAAGAAATAGTTGAAGGGTGCCTGGGTGGCTCAGTCAATTGAGTGTCTGGCTGTTGATTTTGGCTCAGGTCATAATCCCAGAATTGTGGGATTGAGCCCTACATTGGGCTCAGTGCTGAGCATGGAGCTTGCTTAAGATTCTTTCTCCCTCTGTCTCTCTCCCCCATTCGTGCTCTCTCTAAAAACAAGAGAAAAAAAAAATAGAAAAGAAAAAAGAATTAGTTGAACAATATTCAAATAATTTGAATAACAAATAACCACATAACAAATAACCACAATTTTAACAGCTTAGTACAACACCCATTTATTAGCTGGCAGTTGTGCAGGTCAGGAGTCTGAGCCTGGCATCATTGGGTTCTCTGCTCTGAGCTCCACAAGCTGATAGGAAGGTGGTGGGCAAGCTGCATCACCAGCTGGAGCTCAGGGTCCACTCCCATGGGTAGAATTCAGTTCCTTGTGGTTATAGGACTAAGATACTCATTTCCTTGTAAGTTGTCCTCTGGGAGCCACACTCAGTTCCTAGAGGTCACGCATGTTCCTTGCCTATGGTCCCTTCCGTCCAGTCAGCATCAGAGAATCTCCCTTATGTTGATTCTTTATCATACTTCAGACTCTCTAACTTCTCTGTTTCACCTCTGGACTCATATTTAACGGGCTCATGTGATTAGATCAGGCCTGCCCAGATAATCTCTCTATCAGAAGGGCAACTGATTTTGGAGCTAATTACGTCTGCAAAGTCTCTTTTTCAGCAGTACCTCAGTTAGCATTGCACTGAATTACTAGGACATGATGTGGATATACCAGGGCCTGGGAATCCTGTGAGCTACCTTAGAATTCCACTTACCACGAAAACAAATGGACTGAAATGCTGCACGGCGAAAGGCCAAAGATGAAATAGATGAATAGGAAAGGTGGTTGTTTTCATTTTCATTCCAGATTGCTTCAAACTAATTGTATTTTTGAGAGTTGTGACATTATCAAAAAAGTGATCAAAGAGTACAGATCTTTGAAGGAATAAGCAAAACTTGGGAGAGAGCACGAAGCCTAGAGAGTGTTTCTCTCTCTGCCAAAGTTGAAGGAGCTCAAGGTGGCCTAGAAAGTTCTAAAACACGACAGGCAGTTTTTAGAAATGCTCTAGGCGTGTTTGTAGAATATGCCTTGTGGAAGAGCTGCACAGCCTGAAGTTCCAGATTTTGAAGCAGGAAATATCAACAGCTATACTTTGAGCCGATAAGGATAGAAATGATTAAGATGTAGAACTTTACAGTCCAAATTTAAAGCACTTCAGTGATTGAGAATGTTTAGCAATTTGGGCACTTTGATAACAAGCAGTTAACAAACCAATTTGGACTGACTAGATCCTCGGGGACATTGGCCATGACCAACATATAAAATATGATTAGAATGCTATTATTTGGGGACAGTGAAAGACATGGCAATATGAGGATAATACCTATAGAAAAGCAATCCTAATCTAGAAGTGAGTGGGTAATCCCAAAATATTAGTATTTCACATGTTTTGGGATTTTTAATGACTGGTGTAAATTTAGTGGCATCTTAAGATGAAATCACAGAAGTTTTTAAAAATGTATTTGTTGGGGTGCCTGGGTGGCTCGGTCGGTTAAGTGTCTGACTTCGGATCAATCAGGTCATGATCTCGCAGTTTGTGAGTTTGAGCCCTGCATCAGGCTCTGTGCTGACAGCTCAGAACCTGGACTGAGCCTGCTTCAGATTCTTTGTCTCCCTCTCTCTCTGCCCCTCCCCTGCTCGCACTCTGTTTCTCTCTTTCTCTCTCTCTCTCAAAAATAAACATTAAAAATTTTTAAAAATAAAAATGTGTTTATTTACTGCTTGTGTGGTCTCAATTCTTCCGGTAGCATGACTGAGGATAGCAGTGTGGGTAATGTATGCACTTTTCCAGCTTTGAATAAAGGGCTTTGTATTTCATTCTCGATATTTGGGGTGTTTAGTTGATACATCGATGTCCTCGTGTATTTTATTGACCTTTGACAAATCGGAAAAATGGGACAGTTGGGATCCTGGGGTTATGCTAATTCAACCTTGGAGGTTCCAGTAGAGCTGAGCTATTCCTGACTTACACTAGAAAACATGAGCCACGAGAGAATCTCACACTGTACTTGTTTTGTTTTGTTTTGTTTTTTCAATGTAGAAAGGAAGGGGCTTCTGGATGACCCTAGAGGCCAAGACACCCTGTTGTCTTTCTACTGCCCTGCTGGCAACTAGAACATGTCAGTCCATACCTCACTCACTGATGCTGAGCTCGTGCTGGCTTGTTCTTTCCTCCAACCTTGCAGCCCAAAGCCAGCAAACCCAAGGCTATGGCTCCTCTGACCTGGCAGGTTCCTTACTCTATATCAGGTAGCCGGGTCACCTCCCTTAGATCCCCGAACCCCGAGTTTTGTTCTGCTTGGTTAGATTTTTTTAGCACAGTTCCTCTGAATCTTACACTGAGCCTGAATCATCAATTTTGCCTCATTCTTAGCCAAAGAGTGTGTTGGCAGGCTGAGACGGGAACCCGTGGTTCAATGGAAGGCTGTGAGCCAAACACCAAGTGTCTGAGAGATCAATAGGAGGCAGTGATGAGACGGGATAGAGGGAAGGAGAGAGGGACGGGTGGACTGATGGTAAGTGTTATAGACTGATGGCTCAACTTCAAAGACGTAGGGTGTAAGTGAGGAAAAACAATTGGTCTGGAAATATACTTCTATCCCTGTCTCTCTATCTATCTTCATCTCTATATCTGTATCAGTATTGATATATACACAGTACATACTTTATATGCCAAATATGTAAAATCAGACTGCACCTTTTAGAATGGCATTATTTGAAATGACCATCATAGGTGTACTAGCCCTGAGCTTGCCCACAGAAATGTTATTTTCTTTAGTGCATCCAGAGTTGAGGAGACAGCACACTTGTAAAAACTCAAATGTAACTGTCTTTATTTTCAACAAGAAATACAGCTTCCCAGACAGAGGGAGACAGAAAGCTAGTAAAACATACAAGGTAATTCACGGTATTTTCAGAGTTGGTAGTAACTATGGGAAGAAGAAAAGTGGTTTCTTTTAATACTAACTCTCCCTGTAGCTACCATAATACCTCACTGGGAGAATAGATGTATCCATGTGTAAAAAAGACCTCCATCTGACAAATAGCCTGAATCATGTGCATGGGTTTATCAAATGCCCTCCTTCCTGGGCTATTGTTAAAGACTTAGATACAAATTTTTACACTACCTCTCTTCCCCCCCCCCTTCATCCACTATAATTTGCCCCCGAATTCTAGGCATACCACCTTCTTTTATTGACTCATCCTTCTTTCTAGATAGATTAATGTCATTGATTAAGCTCCAGCAACTTCTTTACCAATTAATCCTAGTCATGAATGACAGATACACTTATGGATACTAGCTAAGTTGTTTCCCACATCTCTTCAACTACATATTGACAACGTATTCTCCTGTTCTGGGGGTATCAAACTATTGCCTTCCAAGTTCTGGCTCTGATATTTTGTTTAATTTAGCTAGAGTAAATTATATGATCCATAGTTGGAGCTGAATTTCTAACAGTGATTTCTTTTAATGTATCTGTAAAATTTCTAGCAGGTATCACTTACTAGGTAGTGCTATTTGGCATCAGGAAGCCCAGCCATCATTTACACTAAAGACACAGGTCCTCAGAGAGGACAGATATCTAAGAACCCTCCTAGCAAAATGGCATCTGAAGGAGGCATTTTCCCAGTTTGGGTCAGGCACATACTATATTTTGCCCTATCCTTCTGCATATGCTGAAGTTTTCCTTATGTAGGAAAACAGTATAGTTTAATGGAAAGAGAGAAATTAGATGAAGCTTTAGGTTGATACTCTGAAAATTAGAATTTGCTGACCCATCTCAGAGGGAGCTGTTATTGAAATTAACATGACACAGAGTAAAATATCTAAAGTAGGTAATCAATTACCCATTCTCTTGATGTTCTACCAAATTCTTGTATGGGACATTTAATTAATGGAACAATGAAACAATTGTTTCATTAATTAATGAAATTACTTTCATTAAATAATGAAATAATTCTAGTAAAACACCTTTACAATCTTCAAAAAAAGGAAAATATGTTTTTCTGAGTGATAAGTAAGAAATCCCACACCCATAATAAAAATATAAGAGTGCATGGTTTTTGGTGCCTGGGTGTCTCAGTTGGTTAAGCCTCTGACTCTCGGTTTCAGCTCAGGTCATGATCTTACAGCTCCTGGTTCGAGCCCCAGATCAGGCTCTGCACTGACAGTGCAGAGTCTGCTTGGGATTCTCTCTCTCTCTTTTAAAATAAATAACTCAACTTTTTAAAGAGAGTGCATGATTTGTTTCCTTGAGAAGTAAAATTCTTTTGTGCTATTAATATTAATTGGGAGTCATGAGGCCAATTCCATGGAAAAACTTATTTCTCCTATTTGTTTTATAGATTTCCTCAATTCAATTAAGCCTTTTGTTTTGGAGAGAGAAAGAAAAATATTTTAAAGGTAAGAAGATCTATAAATGAAAACAAAACAAAATACCTACCTCAGTATTTTATATATTGCTTCAAATGATTTATCCCTCTCTCAAATACTTAGAACTAGTTTATGTAATACCTGTGTCATATCTTGGGAGATCTCTCCATCTCTGTCTCCGTCTCTGTCATTAACCTCACAGCAGAATTGCAGGATTTCAGAACAAGTCATAGGAATGTCAAGTGCCACATACAGATGCAATAGATGAGCATGGGCAAAAGATAAGGAAGGACATTTAATTAATGAAACAATGAAAGTAAAATTTGAGTCCAGCCAGAAATAAGGTAACCTAAGCTTTGATTCTCATTTGCTTTCTCTTTGTTTTCCATTGTAATCCATTTATTGACAAGTTTGCTGACTGACAAAGGCTGGCCAGTACAGAAAGTGTCAGAACAAATGCCTCAGGATTTTGATAGCCCATTGAATGGTATTGATCATTCTTTAGCTTTCCATGGATATTTTCACTCCGAATAGATAAGCAGAAATATTTTTAACTATTTACCTTCTAATTTACCCAGTGCAACTCTCCTGAATTAGAATTCTTTTCCACTTTTGGAAGACAATAAGATATTTTATATGCTGAAAAGAATCACTATTCTCACTGTGGTATGTTCTCCTATTCTCAGTAAAGAGATTTATCTTATATTGTCATTTTGTTGTGATTATTAAATAGAATCGGCAGTTTCAAAATTCTGTTGAAATTAGTATTTTTGTTTTATATTCTAATTTTTATTAGACATATTTATTAGATATATTAGATGTATTTATATTCTAATTTTATTTAGATATTGTAAGGTTTAATTTTCATACATATGCATTGTTCTTATTTTGTCATTATTTATTTGCTGCATTTACCACATACTGATTTTCTGATGCGAAAAAATTAAAAATAAAAATCTTAGTGTTTTCTTTATTTTCCAATCTGAGAATTAAAAGAATGACTCATTTAGACATATAACAAGGAGCTATGGATCAGGTGGAAGTTATTTATAGTAGTGTAGACCTAGATAATTATAAAAAGAAAATAGAGCAGAAAAAAATATAGTGACTTAATCTTTTCATTAAAATGACCATTAAATCACAATAATCACCAAAAAAACACATGAATAACATATCAAATATTTCTCTTTTTTTAAAAAAATGTTTATTTGTTTTTGAGAGAGAGAGAGACAGAGTGCGAGTGGGGTAGGGGCAGAGAGAGAGGGAGACACGGAATCTAAAGCAGGCTCCAGGCTCTGACCTGTCAACAGTCTGACTGATGCAGGGCTCGAACCCATAAACCGTGAGATCATGACCTGCGCTGAAGTCAGCACAGGTTGACTGAGCCACCCAGGCACCCCAAATACTTCTCTCTTTGCTCTCAGTTTAGCCACTGAGGGCAATCACACAGAACATACCTATTTCCCATAAGTGGCTTAGCATATGCTAGTCATGACATTATGTTATGGATTGAAGCAAAAGTAACTCTCCATCTGTAAGTTCCAGAAAAATCCAAATCTGTTGAAAAGGATGTGGCTTCTAACCCAAGTTAAAAGGTGTATACTTCACAGAAACTGGACTGATACTATTAATAACTAAATATGGAACTAAGCTCCTAATTATTAAGCCAGAAAAATTATAATCAAGCAGGTAGAATAAATAAAAATAGTAACAATGGTCAGCAGATGGAAAGAGGTTGTTGATACCTCCTAAGCCTTTAACACACTTTCTACTGTCACTTCATAGCCTTTCCTAGAGGCAGTAAATCACATTCCTCTTGGTTTGGACATGTTCTAGGAGCCCTGGATGTCCACTGATGGCCATCTATTTCTGTGCATTGTTAGTGATTCCATTTTATTTTTAAAAAATTTTTTTAATGTTTATTTATTTTTGAGAGAGGAGAGAGAGAGAGAGAAGCAGACTCAGACTCCGAAGCAGGCTTCAGGCTCTGAGCTGTCAGCACAGAGCCTGATACGGGGCTTGAACTCAGGAACCGCGAGATCATGACCTGAGCTGAAGTCGGAAGCTTAACTGACTGAGCCACCCAGGGGCCCCTTAGTGATTCCATTTTAAAAGAAGCCATGGACAGCCAAGGAACTGTGTGCCTTACTCCCTAGCTTCCCCTCCAGGAATGTTCACTACCAGTCAAGGGAGAGATAGAGAAAGTCAGAGGCCTGGTTTGAGAATGTAGTTGTAGGGCCCTGAATTTCTATATATTTGTGCTTTGGACAGATTTCTTCCTGAAATATTGGGCAGCACATAACCTCCTATAGGCAGATTTCCAGGGGAACCATGGATTCCTCTATGGAACTAGCAGTCTGACCTATATTCGATTACATTTGCCTAAGAAGGCCAGAAGGGGAGTAGGACACAGTTACACCTCCTTCCCTAGGATATCCAAGTGATAGGCCTCTGGATCATAAAGCAGTGACAGTGAATGTTCTTGTGATGAAACTAGTTACAGAATTAGAGGAAGCCTAATCGTGGAGGGGGAAGAATTGGGGGAAAGCTGTCAAAAGGCATAAACTTCCAGTTATAAGATAGGTAGGTACTGGTAACGTAATGGTGACTAAAGTTAGCACTGCTGTATGGTGCATTCTGAACTTGTTCAGAGTTCTCATCACAAGAAAAAAGTATTTCTTTTCTCTTATGTCTGTATGAAATGGTGGATTTAACTAAACTTACTGTAGTAACCTTTTCATAATATATGTAAGTCTAGTCATTATGCCATACACCTTGAACTTACACTGTATGTCAGTTATATCTCAATAAAACTTAAAGGAAAACAGAAGCTTTTCACTCTGAAATAAATATAGAGAATCCCTCAAAAAAAGGGGTGGAGGAGAAAAAAATGAGAGGAATCTTGGAAAACCTCTAGCTTAATTTTCTCATTTTACAGAAAAAAACCCACCTTAGTTCAAATGATAATTCTACATATAGAGCATGTGTACAAGCTACAACTCATGAACTATCTTTACAAGAATATTCATTTGTGTAGTTACTTCCAGAGAAATGATTGAAAACTTTATTGAAATCAGCAACATTTTGCTCCTGGATTTGATGACATCATATGCACATGTTACCCCTGCACTGTTTAAACACCTTCATGGTAATTGCTTATATTAGTGAAGTTAAAGATGTTAATTCATTGTTTACCTAAAGTCCACAGTATGTCTTTGAGAATAAAGATTTATTTCTTGAAGTGATACTGATTTTTCATTAAAAATAGGTGCATTATTAGATGGAGAATTTCTTTCTTGAAGAAAAAATATAATCTCTGAGCTCAATGTAGTTGGAAATTATCCCCTTATGTGGACCCAGGAAGGAGCCTCGTTTCATCAACAATGAAATAAGAATCATAACCTAATCTACCATAAAATGACTATTGAGAAAAATAACATCTCTTTCATCTATGGAAGTAAGCAAGCTGTCTCTAACTGCCCCACTGCTCTGTTGAAAGCCTCTTTAAGAAATTCATTAATAATGAAGTTTACTTGTTTTCCCAAATTAATTAGAGAAACATTTAAATACACATTAACCACTGCTGAATAGTAAGTGTCTTAAAAATGCAAATAACATTTTTAACCATTAGATTTTAGATCTTTGGCTGATAAAACAATGAAGAGGATGTGCCCTTTCTAGAAAACTCCCACCTCAGATCTCTTCTAGTCATCAATTCCTCTTAAAAAAAAATGTGGAAGCATCCCTCTTCTTTGAGACTATTTTCATGATAGGAAACACAACTTTGTAAATACATGTTAGGGTTATGTATGCAAGTAGACTGATCTCTTTGCATTTTCTTCCATATAAAAAGGATCAGAGACATCCATATTTTTAAAAGAGCACACACTGTAAATGTATTTATGGAATTTATGCTTATTACCAACAGTACGAATAGTATTTGATCTGAAGTATCTCCTTCATATAACTAAGGGTTTTTTGTTGTTGTTTTTTGCTTTTTGTTTTTTTTTGGTTTTATTTTGTTTTTTGTTTTTGTTTTTTGGTCACAGAAGGGTGAAAGAGTATTGGCATTCTGATCAGGATCTTTTATTACCCTTCAAAACATCTACAAAGACACCTAATATACAATATGATGACTATAGTTAATCATACTGTGTAGTACATTTGGAAGTTGCTAAGAGAGAATTAAGTTCTTGTCACAAGGAAAAAATTTTGTAGCTACATGTGATAATGGATGTTAACTGTGGTGATCAATTCACAATATATGCATGTATTGAATCATCCTGTTGCACACCTGAAAATAATATAATGTTATGTCAGTTATGTCTCAATAAAAAATTTTGAAAAATCTAAAACTAAAGGGGCCGTTGGCCAAGGAGAAATAACATCTCAGTGATGCGGTGAACTTTTGGTCAATGGTAAAGATTATACTGCATGACTTACAGAAAAAAATCCATAGGCACAATTTCAAAAAATAAAAATTAAACCTTACTGTGATCTGTTGAAAGCCTGTTTCAGAAAATAAGTTTCCAGATTGTCTAATCTTTGACCTTGAGAATTAGGACCGTGCTGAAATGTCAATATTGCAATACCCAATGCTCCAGTGAAAACTTAGGAAAACGGCCAGGAAAGAAAGTGGGTGGATGCTCTTTGAAATCTTTCTGAAGCTGTACAAATTATTCTGCCATGATAAGCCTGCTAGCTCCACTTTCTACAAACAGCCAGTGTGGCCAAGCATAAAGCTGTCCGTCAGAGAAGGGTTAATTATTTAATTAAAAGGAGAGGCCTTACATGACTGCACCATTAACTTGATGATAGTTGAGTTAAACACAAAACCAGATGCTTTTGTGTTTGTTGGTTGTATTTGATTTTCATGTGTTTGTTCATTGCCATGCTTAGCATTATTGGGCGGCTATAATCTAGAAGATAAAATCCTTTAATACTCTATTTAGAACTACAGGAGATGAAACTTGATCAATACTTTTTATGAATCTGTAAACTGTTACAGCACAGCATGTTCCCACAGCCTCTCCCCTGGTGACATGGCTATATTATTTTGGGGCCAGAGGCCCAGGCAATATTGAAATCCTGCTTGAATTCATCTTCTACAGGCCATAAAAGTGACAAGATCCCCAAAGATTTACATTTTTTTATGCTATAGATTAATCAATCTTGTAGGTGGAAAAGAAGGATTTTGGTGTGCATGCTATAGACTATCTTTTCAGCCTGGGGAGAGTGTAAGAAATTAATTTTCTTTTTCCAACAGAAGTGGACAGTGAGGGTGAGTTGTCTAAATCAAAGAAAATGCAGTTAAAGTATCCTTTTGCCACATGGTTTTTGATAGATTCTGAAGAAGATGTCCGCGGTGTCATAAAGAAAAACTTCTGGAATGCATAAGTGTATGGAAAATAACTCTTTGGCAACAACAGAGTAGCAACTGATTTTGTTGTTGTTAAACTCAAACTCAGATACTGATTAAGAATTCGGTCTGTTCAGAATAGTTACCAACTGAAGTATTTATTATTGATGTTCAAAATGTGAGGATCACACAGATCTCACAAAACTATTACGTTATCTGTCAGAACAGAGATGCTAAAATGGGCTTCCTTTGTTTTTAAGAAAAAGCTGTCAGAGTTTTCCATATTTCATTCTCCAAAGATAGAATTGTTTTTTCCCAAGGCTCTTATCAATTATTTATGCACAGTAGCAGCTAAATTATTTTAATTTTTGCTTTGGACAGTTCTTTAGCATAAAAATGCCACTGACAATTTCAAAATGTCATTGAGTATTTTACAGACTAAGGATATTTTCTAGAAGTGTTAACTCACCTGTCCCACCAATTTAAAGAAGTTAGGATTTCCCCATAGACAGGAGGAATAATAGGAAATTTATCCAAATTTTTAGAGAGCTCTAGTTCATTAAAACTCTTGGAAGGACAATTCAGCAACAGCTATCAAAATTAAAAATGTATCTGACCTTTGACATACCAATTCTATTTCTAAAAATTTATTTTATAGGATAGGCACACATGTAGATACACTTTAATGTGCGTGAAAATACTTGTCTTTAAAGTTATTCACAGAAGAATCTTGGTAAAAACAAATAATGGAAAACTAAATGCTCATTTTTAATAAATTCCTTAAGTGCATTATATCCAACTATATGTTGGATCACTATGCAGCAGATATACTGATGTACTGATATGGAAAAATTACCTCCATACTGTTGGATAGGAAAATAAATGATAGAGGATTATATATATATGTATATATATATATATATATATATATACATATATGTGTATATGTATATATATATATTTACCATTAATGTACAAAAAATATATAAATATATATATTATATATTTACCATTTATGTACAAAGAGGGGAGGGTGGTAGAATACATTTTTATATTTAATGTAATCTCTTGAAGAGTATATTTGAAACTATTAAACCATCAACAGTGGTTCCCTGTGAGGGATTAGGTAGAAAATATGTATCTGAAGAGAGAAATGGAAAGAGACATTTCTCTATGTCCCCATTTAAATTTTGTTATGTTTACATGTGAACCGTATGAATAGATTTAGTCTAAAAAGGTAAAGAAATAATTTTTAAAGTAAAAAAAATATACATATACACATCAGTCTCCAAAGAGAACTGGATCTATTGGATAAGTCAGGTCTTTGAAAATTCTAGTACCTTGTATGGAAGACGCACTTACTGTCCATACCATTTGTCAGGTGTCATTGCTTCAGTGTGAGCCACCAACTTACAACTGCCAGCATCACTGCTGTGCTTCATGGTGGGGCAGATCATAAGTGCTGGAGAATTAATGCTTCCTCTGTGTCTAGACCAGCCCTCAATCAGCCACCAAAGGTGGTTGCTCAATCAGTATTCCAGCTCCCTAGCCCTTCAGTAGGTAACCTGGAGGTCTGAATTATAGAATTAAGCTATATCGCTCAAGGGGGTAACTTGTCTGCTAATGTGTCCTTTGTTGGCTACCTTTATTTTCTTCTCTTCTTCACTTTTTTTCCAAATTCCTGAGATTACTTCCTAAATAAACTACCTGCACCCTAATGCTCTTGCAGGGTTTGCTTCTTGAGGAATCCAAATTAAGACAGTTAGTACTAGAAGTTGGGTTGTGAAGTGATAACTTCTGGTGTGCCACACCACCCCCATTACTAAGACTCCAGTTGTGGAATGAGATAGAAGTTCAGGGGGATGAACTGGCTTATAAAATATCTCTAACATTCTAAGAAAAAAAGGGACAGTGATAATTATAGATTATGACATTGGTTGATTACTGTTGAGTGAAGTAATGAAGTGAGCTTCAGGTAACCCACCTATCATCCCAAGGTCTTGTGAAACCTAGGAAGTCTTTATGGCAGTGTTTAGAGGGATCTTTTATCTCCTACAATTGGAGGGCAGCTTGTGTTGAAAAATCAAGCCAGGATCTGATAGAGACAGTAGTTGTATCACCCAGAAACTCAATTCATGGCCTTCTACAGTAAAATCAGAACTCTGGTAAAAGATAATTGGGATCTTGAGACCTGGGATGGGGTCATATAGAAGATACACTTGAGGACCTTGAGCCCCAGAGTCCCCTGAACCCTCTAGGCTGGAAGAAGTAGCATATTCCCTCTTGCTATAAATTTGAAGCCTCCCCCACCCCCGCCTTGTGTGAAGACCATGCAGAGGCAAATGACTCCCAATATGATACTAATCATCCTCCAGATATGCCCCCACCTCCCTTTTCTGTCTCTGTACTATTTACTAGGACCGTATCACAACATGACTTACTGTGGGAGAAAAACCCACATGATCTAACTAAAATGCCCAGGATGAACCAGAAAAACATGTTTCAGAAGGGATCTTGAGGATGCTGGACTGTGGTGAGGTATGAAATGTAAGACTGTATAAGAGAGTTTATTGCCACAAAGTGTTCACCCACAAATGAGGATTTAGTGTCCTGGCAAGGATACCTATACTGTGGAGATGCTTCCTTCCAGTTTGGAGAAAAGAGTGGAAAATAAGGTGAAGGTGGCAGAACTTTCTTGACAAAATATTGTAGGAGGGTTCAAAAAGCTCAGAGAGCTGGTCATGCTGGAACAAATGTTATGTAAGACCAGAAACACCACCAACTGCTTCTATATATTGGGAAGGCCCAGAGAACACTCCCTTCTCTAGCAGTAAAGATTTCACTAGTCCTCTGTAGGTTGGGCTGCCAGATAAAACACAGCATGCAATATTTGGGCATACTTTTGCTGAGAAGTTATTCACTATTTTTCTGAAATTCAAATTTAACTGGGCATCTGTTGCATGTTGTTTTGTTTTGTTTTGTTTTGTTTTGTGTTTTGCTAAATCTGGCAACTCATCCCATTGGCCAATGTTGATAATAGGGAATACCACTATGGAAATGGTTTCCCTAGAGTCACAGGGGATGGAAGGATTTCAGAATAATAGAAGCCATGTAATTGTACTTCACCATCACAGGCAAGGGGAAGGGAATTTTGAAAAGGGTAACAGAGCTGGAATAGCAGCTGGAATTCTTAACAACAGGGATCTGTAGTAATGGCTCACAGAACAAGGTATTCCAAGAAGAAGGTGAATGAGCAGCCACTGACAGTGCTATTTAACCAGTGTAACCAAAAATGATCCAGAATGGGTGATTTTAGCTACTGCAATTGAAAATTTTGACTCTTTGCCCAGTTTCCAGATCTAGCCAACTCTTAGACCAACATTCCTTTAGGAAAAACTCTGAGACACTCAGGAGGCATCAGGAACAATTTCCCCAAGTCTGTCTCAAAGGGACTTGCTACTATTTCCAGAGTACTTGAACACTGGGGTAGAAGGAAGTACTCAAATCCTTTTAGGACTCCTGGTTAAACATTTGAATGAAACTTATATCAGGGGACCAAAAACACCATCATGGCCTCCGTTTGGTAAGACAGGGCAGGAGAGAGGATGGAGGAGTCATACAGAAGTCAGATGATAAATGGATTGCTGGTCCAAGTCTATCTCACAGTGGGTCTAATGTGTCTATACACCCACCTGGGTCATTTACCTCACTGTATAACTCAACATATAACTGAATTTGATATACTTAGCAGCCAGAAGAAACCTCACATTAATTCTCTGATCTGTGAGCTAAGAGCTATAATGAAAGGAAAGACCAAGCAGAAGCCTTGAAACTTCCAGCTCCCTCCATACCAAAAGAGGACACTGGAAGCAAAGCTGTGCCCCAAAGAGAAATGGCAGGGAATAGAGCCGTCCTTAAAGACTTAAAGGATCCTTATTACATCCGTATTTAATTCATTAGTCACACTCTTGATAAAAACAGGTGCATCATGGTAGGTAACTTAACCAGTTATTAACCCCAATCTCAGTTCTAATGCAAGTGTCCTATCTTATAGAACAAGTGATGCTACTACTGATCTGGTAATTGAGTTCTTTTGATCCCCAGTGGCAAGGAGAACCAGAAGTTTGCATTCACTTAGAATTGACATGAGTACCCACTAAATGTCTTGTCCTGGAGTTTCCTGGACTCTTCTGCTCACTTTCACAGTGAAGTCCAAAGGGAGTTTCATCATCTGGACATTCCCCCAAATATCATGCCTGCTCCACCATACTGATGACATTATTAATTCAACCCGAGGAGCAGGAAGGGACAAGTATGACAGACGCCTTGGTAAGAAACACTCATGCCTGTGGTTAGAAGATAAACCCTTCAGAAATAAGAGGTAGGCTATATAGTGAAATTTTTGGAGGTCCAGTGGTCTGGGGTCCAAGGACAGATGTTACACCTTGCCCCTGCTACTATTCAGAAAGAAGCACAATATTTGATAAACCCTTTCAGATTCTGAAGATAGGGCACACTGCACTTGGTGGCAAGTTGATTACATTGAGCCCTGGCTCACCCTGGAGAGCAGCAATTCATAGGTGTTTGGATGGATATATATTCTGGGTCTAGGTTTTTCTTTCCTCTCTACAATGCCTCATCCAGCACTGCTTTCTGAGAGCAGTGGAATTGCCTGTAATATTGCCTTGGATGAATGGACCCACTTTATGAGGAAGGGAATGCAACAAGGAGCACACAACCATGGGATTCAACACACCATGTCTTTTCTGTCACACCAGCCATGTCAACCGCAGTCAGCCAGAGAAATACTGAATGGGCTCTTCTAATGCTACCTCTCCTTTGTGATCCCACTTGCCCACTTTCCTGCCAGTGTTTCCTGGATCACCTCCAAAATAAACTATTTGCCCTGGAATCCTCCAGTCTCTACTTGCTTCTCCTAGGTGTGTGAGGGAGTGCAAACTAAAGCTTGAAAGAACTACACACCTTCTCGTCCGTTTGTCAATATCATTCTCTCTTCTAAACACGCCTGCCTTGTTCCACTTCAGTGACGGGGCTAGGATAGTGAAAGAATTTGTCCACAGCCTGCAGACCTTGCATTTTTCCACAGACACCAATTCTTATAATCAGGACACAGGATTTATTAAATTTATTTCAGACCCTGAACTTGACTTTCATTAGGTCTGGCCTGATTTATTTTTAGTGCCTTGAGTCAGTGCTTACTTCCACAGGAAAAGGCTTATGGTAGTAAATTAGGCCAGTTTTATGGGGGGGATACAGATAGTCTTGGGTTTGAATCTTACGACTTCACTTTATGTGTACTTGGAGGCAAGTGAGCTTGAGTATCAGGAACTCGGACCTAAGTTTCCTCTTCTGTTCCCCTGACAATAATAATATGTATTTCGCAAGGCTCTTTGCAAATGTGCTTAAAGCAAGTTGTTCAGTGCCTAGCACAGTATGAATCCTTAACAAAAGCTCATTTCTCCACACTGTTCTTTGTGTGTTCTCTCCCTCTTCTAACCTTGATAACATTTATAGGAGCACCTGGTTGGCTCAGTAGGTTGAGTGTCCCACTCTTGATTTCAGCTCAGGTCATGATCTCATGATTTGTGGGTTCGAGCCCTGTGTCGGGCTCCACACTGTCAGTGCAGAGTCTGCTTGGGATTCTTTCTCCCTCCCTCTCTCTCTGCCCCTCCCGTGTACTCCCTCTTTCAAAGTAAATAAAATAGTCTTTAAAAAATTGTTTTAAAAAAAAGGAAATATTTGGGGTACCTGGGTGGCTCAGTCAGTTAAGCATCCAACTTCAGCTCAGATCATGAGCCACAGTGGGTTGAGGCCCTGTGTCGGGCTCTGTGCTGACAGCTCAGAGCCTGGAGCCTGGTTTGGATTCTGTGTGTGTCTCTCTCTCTCTGCCCCTCCCCCGCTAATGCTCTGTCTCTCTCTGTCTCTCAATAATGAATAAAAACGTTAAAAAAAAATTTTTTTTAAAGTCAATATTTATAATATAGAAGTGACGCCTTTGAGGGTTAAGGGACATAAAGTAAGTAGAATGCTTATAACACAGTAAGTGTTCGATAAATGTCAGCCTCTCCCCACATAGCACTATTCTTACCTACTTTAAATTGTCAGACTTTCAAACGACTTTACCCAGTTATTACTGGGGAGAAGAAGAGGATATTCTTTAATCAGACCTCAGTTCTAGCCATTTATTTTCTAGAGCAGCGATTCTCCCACATAATCCTTTGACCCTCATTATAGATTGGTCTCTGCACCTGGCTTGCTGTGATGAATGCAGTTTCTATCCCATCACCCAAAAACCAATCCATTCGGGAGGTTACTTCCCCACAAGGCAGGCAATTCCATTTTCATGCATTTCTCTTAGAAAGATGGGAGCGAAAAAAGAGAGGAGGTGTGGAAGCCAGAGTGAAGACACAGCCAGTCATAACAAGTCTCTGTGGACAGCAATTGCTGTCCAGCTCTCTGGCTTTGAGGGGAGTGGCCCAGGCTCCAGAATGTATTTATTTATTTTTTTAATGTGTATTTAGTGTTGAGAAAGAGAGAGAGAGAACGTGAGCCAGGGAGGTGCAGGGTTGGGGAGGGACAGAGGATCTGAATCGGCTCAGCGCCGACAGCAGAGAGACCTATGCGGAGCTCAAACTCATAAAATGAACCGTGAGATGATAACCCGAGCCAAAGTTGGATGCTCAACTGACTGAGCCACCCAGGCGCCCCTGGGCCCCAGAATTTCTAAACAGGATGGGCTAGTGGCTCAGCTCATCCACCTGCTGGCAGTAATGAGGTGAATTGACTGTAGAGAATTTAAAAACAATAATAAAACTGGCCAAAACTTGGCCTGCTTTTTTGTTGAAATCACCACACACCAGTAATTCTAAACAATGTCAGCGCTGAAAACTCCTCTCTGAAAAAATCTTTTATTGGTGTACTAAATAATTACTGTGGGTACCCTTGATATTTTTATTACTTACCCTTTAATGAACATTGCATTCTGCATGGAAGTGAATTTGTTCAATGGTTGCTCTCATCCCCCATACATGCTCAGCTACATGCATTCAATTCAGCATCCGGTCTCCAACCTGGTGCTACCTTATATATTCCTGTATATATTCCTGTGTTTAAACAGTTGATTTTAAATAAATATATAGCGTAGGGAGATTATAAAGAAGAAACAGAACTAGTTATTTCAATTCTGTCATTCTATGTGACCATTCATGGTTAAAGTTTAAAACAGTGAACGATGGGGCGCCTGGGTGGCTCAGCTGGTTAAGCACCAACTCTTGATCTTGGCTCAGGTCATGATCTCACAGTTCATGGGATCGAACCTTGCGTTGGGCTCTGCACTGACAGTGTGGAACCTGCTTGGGATTCTCTCTCTCCCTCTTTCTCTGCCCCTCCCCTACTCATTCTTTCTCAAAATGAATAAATAAACTTTAAAAATAACAGCGAAAGAATAAATGAAAACTGTATTATTTATGCCAATAAGTACAAATCTTGTTTCATATGAGAAATGTATTTGTGCTATTTCATGATATTATTGAAAATAACTTTGTTGCATACAGAAAAGTGACAGGTTTTGGGGTGTTGGGGGGGGGTGTTGAGGGGTCCAGAGCTGAAGGCCAAGAAAGAATTCTTGAAGATGTCTTTGGTGCAAAAACGTGATTTTATTAAAGCACAGGGCCAGGGCCAGGGCCAGTGGGCAGAAAGAGCTGCACTGGGGTTGTTAAGAGTGGTTCCTTAAATACCCTGAAGCTGGAGAGGTAAAGTCAAATGGGAGGTCTCCAGAGGAACTTTGATATGCTAAAGAGGACACCTAATATATTTGAAGCCTTGCTGTTGTCAAACTAAGGTTCTTTTCCCTCTAGTAAGGCATTAACATTATGATGGCAGGGTGTTCCTGGAGAAATGTTATACTCTGTATTTGCCCCAAGTATTTGTCAATAGGCTGCAGGTTATAAGGAAATTTAATTTTACCTGTCATTTCCTTCTTGCCTTTGTTCCCTGTATCACTAAGGAGGGGTGATGTCGGGGCTCCAGGAAACTGAGTCTACAGGTTTCTGGAGATTATGCTGTTGATAAGATTGCTTTTTTCTTGTAATTTACTAAGATCTTTGTAAGCTCAAGGAGACCCTGTCCTTCATGACTGTGATCTCTATCAGTTAGCCATTTGTTTTCTTTCCTCTCCTTTGTTCTTGGGCATCCAGGAGTGCCTGAGGGATATCACACATATCCCACCTGGGGGGCAGGGCAGGTGGGCGAGCTTGTAGTTTGTCCTCAGCTTGCCCCATGCTCCCTCATCAAAAGGGTATTGAAATATGACCTGTTTTGGGTGTCAAATATATTATCTAGGCCACTGGGATGGATTTAGAGAGGCAACCTGGGAAGAAGAGGAGGCTAACAGTTTTATTTATTTTTTAATCTTTCTTTTAATGTTTATTTATTGAGAGAGAGACAGAGAGACAGAGAGACAGAAAGAGAACAGAGGAGGGGCAGAGAGAGGGAAAGAAAATCCCAAGCTGGCTGCACAATGTCAGTGCAGAGCTTGATGTGGGGCTTGAACTTAGGACCATAAGATCATGACCTGAGCCGAAATCAAGAGTGATGCTTAACTGACTGAGCCACCCAGGCCCCTATTTTTAACCAGCATTTGCATAGCAGTTTCCATATTTTTGTATGGATCATATTCAGCATATCAACAAAAATAATGTTTCCTAAAGTTGCTTCTCGTACTTTACATAGGAATGAGAAGCAACTATTTTGTAGTATGAAAAAATAATAATGACAACATGAAATAGCATCTACATGAAAGCGGTCACAATAATGATGCTCAAGTTGGCCTTAGTGCCATGGCATATGGCAAAAGCATATTGAAAGGGCAGGCCTACGTCGGCTGACTCCATCTTGTTCTGTGTCCTTCACCTTGACCACACCTCCTCCCCTTGAGGAAACCCCCCCCCCCCCCCCGCCCAACAGGACCCGGACCCCTCTCCCCCCAACTGGCTGGGGCCAAAACCCTTAACCCCCCCACCCCCCCCGATCCCCCAACAACCCACTTCCCCTTTAAAAACCCCTTTTCAAACCCCCCCCCCCCCCCATCTCACGGCTATGTCAGTGCAGGTAGGGGATTGAGCTCGAGCTAGCTCGAATAAAGGCTCTTTTGCTTTTGCATCGGACTCGGCTCCCTGGTGGTCTTTGGGGATCACGAATTCTGGGCATAACACATATCAGATTTATTCTAGTCTAAAAACAAATGAACAAATAAGGCTCGGGTAACTGAAAAGTTAGGGAAGTGCTTTTCCTCTGCTGTATAGGAAGCAAAAGCATCAACAATACATTTAACCTTCAGATCTTTGCCTCCTTTGGATTTATATACCCAGCTAGGGCATCATTTGGTTTTCTGTCATTACTGCATTCCCCCATCAAGTCTTTATTCAATCCTATATGACAGGATTAATGGTCAAAATTACCCTGGTGCAGACCATTGTGTGGGACAGGGCACAACAGAGCCCGAAGGATTGGGGCTTAATGAGCCCCTCCCCCGCCTTAGCACTATTTCTTCTCTTATTTCTTCTGGTGCTTTATTGCTTAGATTGTGAGGCTAGAATTTAGGACTATAGAATTCTTTTTTTTTTTTAGATCAAGAATAACAGCATGTTCCTTAGATGTGGATCTACTGATGGCTAACCTAGAAAAAAGTTCTTTAAGAATAGAAGGTACACATGGCTTCTGAGAGAAGACCAAAGGCAGATGTGGAAGCAACCTTGATTTATTCACTTTTTTTTTTTTTTTTTTTTTTTTTGGTCAGCTCCAGCAGTTGTTGTTGGATTTTTCACTCTGAGTTCTTTCTCTTTGCCTTTAGGGATCTTCTGGTCATCTAAAACGTCTTCGTTCGCGCCGCTCATTGTCACCCTTAAGGACTCAGACTCTCATGAACAAAGTCAGGATTGTCTGTTTATCTCCACAAACATCTCATGCAAATAGGATAGCATTTACATCTTAGTTGTTTGTAAAAGAGCCCAAGAATATGGTGAAATAGCTTTGTGTACAGGAAAAGCAAATGTTATTACAAACTAAAAGTTATCTGGGCAATTTCTTTTTTGTCTTCTCTAATATTGAATATATTTATAAGTCCCTAAACACAAAAGTCCCCTCTCAGCAGCTCTTGAACATTCCTGCAGAACATTCCGAATGCCATGGTAGTGATTCAGATAATATAAATACATAAATAGGATAATGGCTTCCCTTCATAAAGAAATAATAGCTTTGGTTTCCACATTATGGTGCTATTGAGTCCTATTTTTAAGGAATTCTGCTTAGGAATATTTCGAAGAAAAAAAAATAATGGTTATGGAGGAAAAGAAGGTTGAAAAATTATCTATGGCATTCGTGTATTATTATTAGATAAAAATGATTGGAATTAGATTGAATTATTGGGAAGGCTTATTCTTATAAATATGAATCTTTAAAATATTTATATACTTTTTTCAAATAAAAATGTTTACTGTGCAATAAAATTATTACAGTGTAATATAATTTTAAAAAACATCATGTACTTGAGCGCTAGCAATTGTCCGAACTTTCTCATGATCACAGGCCAGCAAGGCTGTAGGTATGGTGGTTAAGGGTCCAGACTTCATAGTGATACTCCCAGGATGCAGTCCCTGTTCCATTACCTAGATACGTTCCTTGTTGTATGGCTTTGGGTAAGTTACTGAACCTCTCTGTGCTTCAGTTTCTCAAATGTAAAATTAGCATAATAATATCTCATAGAGTTTTTATGAGTTTTAAATATATTAATACATGCAAAGAGCTTAGGGAAATGCCTAGCATACAATAAATGTTCAACACATATAAGATTGAAAATGACAAAACTTTGAGATACAGTTGAAGCTACCTGAGTACCCTATTGGACTCTACCTCTCCAGAGTAACTGCTATTCTAAATTTATGTTTTTCATTTCCAAGCATGCTTTTATGTCCTTATTTATAAAAAAAAAAATGTGTCAATAAGTGATATTTATGATTTTTTTATACTTTTCTAAGTTTATATTAATGGTATTATACTATAGATATTATGAAACTCTTCCCCTCATTAGCTTTAGACATGTTTTTATTAATTTATTTAATAACTACTTCAATTGTGACCACTATTCTCTAGTTGATGAAGTATTTGGAATTTTTCTAATTCTTTTGCTTTTACAATGATTCAGCAAACATTATTGTGCAAATCTCCTTATATACTTACACCTGAGTTTCTCTGGAGTATATATCTAGAAGTTGAATGGCTGAATCAAGGGAAATGAATCTTTTCTCTTTTATTGGCTATTGCCAAATTGCTTTCCAAAGCAGTTCCAACTTACATGCCTACCAGCAGTGTGTAAGAACTTCCACTGTGGTAAGCCTCACTAACACTTGGTATTAGAACATTTTAAGGGGTGCCTGGGTGGTTCAGTCAGTTAAGCATCTGACTTTGGCTCAGGTCATGATCTCGCAGTTGGTGAGTTCAAGCCCAGACTTAGGCTCTGTGCTGACAGCTCAGAGCCTGAAGCCAGCTTCAGACTCTGTCTCCATCTCTCTCTGCCCTCCTCTCTCTCTCTCTCTCTCTCTCTCTCTCTCTCGCTAACACACACACATTCTCTCTCTCTCTCTCATATAAACATTAAAAAAATTTAAAAAAACAATTTAAGATTTTTCCTAATCTGACTGTTACGACATAATCTCTTATTTTACTTTGGTTATTTCTCATTTCTAATTAAGCCCCTTTTCATAAGTTTCTTGGGCACTTACATTTCTGTTTCTGTGAATTTTCTGTTTATATATCTATGTTCCTTTATTAAACTGTCCTTTTTTGATCGGTGTGTAGGAATTGTTTTGTTTGGTTAATACATCTTGGGTACAAATCCTTTGTTGGTTATGTGTCTTGGAAATACTTTCTTCAGGTCTGTGACTTGTTTGTTTCATTTTGTTTTGTTTTTGCTTCATTTATGGTACTTTTCCGAATAGTCTTACTTTCTTCTAACTTGTCAAATTAACTGATCTTTTCCTTTATGGTTGTGATGTTTTTGTATAATTATTTAAGAAAATTGTTCTTATCCCAAGGTCCTAAGTATTCTCTCTCTCTTTTTTTAATTTTTAAAATTTAAAGTTTGTTTTTCATATTTAGGGCTTTAATAAACTTGAAAAAAATATTTTTTCCATTTGTTGTGAGATAGGAAGCTAATTTTATTTTCCATATGGATAAACAATCATGCAATCATGCCAATGATGTTTATTGAATAGTTCATCCTGTCTCTCTCTCATTTATAATGCCATTTATATCAGATTTCAAGTTTCCTTACATTCCTGGGTCTGTTCCTGTGCTCTCTATGCTATTCCATTGGTTTACTTGCTTGTTCCTCTGTCAATACTCACAGTCTAGCTTTATAATATTCGTTGCCCATCTTCAAAGGCAAACCCTCCTCACTTCCCACACTGCACAAATTTTGCTCCCTTCCGTCTCTTTAGATGTTTACAATTTTTAAATGTATAGTTTTGGTCCTAAACTTTTCCCTGTTAATTTTATGATAGCCTGTCCAGCTTGCAAAAAACCTTGGGAAATTTTGGTTGAAATTGCTTTAAAATCAGAGATTAATTTTGGTGAAATCCCATATTTAAAATTCAAATCTCCCAGACACCAGTGAAGCCTTTTGGGTGGGGCCTGGGCAAAGCAGCTCCAGAGGCAGCGATTTCACACTGGAAACAAAACAATGGCTGCTAGGGAAGGAGTCTCCCCTGCAAGCAGCTGGTGGCAGCAGCAAAGGAAGAGTAGACCTAATCTGGGAGCCTGCAAGTGACAGCAGCCTGTGAGGTCCTTAGAAAGCTTGGCCTGGAGGAGAACCCCAAGAGGTTTTGTTTTCTGTGAAAAAGTATGTCTCTATATGCTTGCTCCAGTGACAGAGTTACCTGCACCATTGTCCTACTTCCAGAATGCGCAGATAGGTCTGCAGACAACCACCTGAGCAATACTAATGACAGCAGAGAATGGCTTGAGCACAGCAGCGAAAGGTGGAGGCATGGCAACCCTGAGCCATTATCTAATGGACGACCCCAGGGTAACTCAGGGCAGGTGGTGGAACAAGATGAAGAAGAAGATGAAGAACAGACTTTGAAATATGGCGGCAAACATGTGATCATGCTCTTTGTCCCTGTGACTCTCTGTATGGAGGTGGTCATGGCTACCATCAAATCAGTCAGCTTCTATACCCAGAAAGGCTGCAAAGGACCAGAGACATCAACACAAGCATGAAACCCACAGATAACATAATGACACTAAATCCGTATCTTTCAATAATAACGCTGAATGTAAATGGACTAAATTCTCTAATAAAAAGACATAAGGTATCAGAATGGCTAAAAAGACAAGATCCACAGGGGCGCCTGGGTGGCGCAGTCGGTTAAGCGTCCGACTTCAGCCAGGTCACGATCTCGCGGTCCGTGAGTTCGAGCCCCGCATCAGGCTCTGGGCTGATGGCTCGGAGCCTGGAGCCTGTTTCCGATTCTGTGTCTCCCTCTCTCTCTGCCCCTCCCCAGTTCATGCTCTGTCTCTCTCTGTCCCAAAAATAAAAAAAAATAAAAAATAAAAAAAAAAAGACAAGATCCATCTATGTGCTGTCTACAAGAGACCTGTTTTAGACCTGAGGACACCTTCAGATTGAAAGTGAGGGGACGGAGACCCATCTATTGTGCTACTGGAAGTCAAAAGAAAGCTGGAGTAGCCATACTTATATCAGACAAACTAGATTTTAAACTAAAGACTGTAACAAGAGACAAAGAAGGGCTTTATATCATAATTATGGGGTCTATCCATCAAGAAGAGCAATAATTATAAATGCTTATGCACCCAATTTGAAAGCGCCCAAATATATACATCAATTAATCACAAACATAAGCAATCTTATTGATAAGGATGTAGTAATTGCAGGTGAATTTAATACTCCACTTACAACAATGGGCAGATCATCTAGGCAGAAAATCAATAAAGAAACAATGGCCCTGAATGATACACTGGACCCAATGGACTTGACAGATATATTCAGAACTTTTCATCCAAAAGCAGCAGAATACACATTCTTCTTGGTTGCACATGGAACATTCTCCAAGATAGATCACATACTGGGTTACAAAACAGCCCTCAATAAATATAAAAGCATTGAGATCATACCATGCACATTTTCAGATCACAATGCTATGAACCTTGAAATCACAGGAAAAAGTTTGGAAAACCTCCAAATGCATGGAGGTTAAAGAGCATCCTACTAAAGAATAAATGGGTTAACCAGGCAATTAAAAAAGAAATGAAAAAAATATACGGAAGCAAACGAAAATGAAAATATGACAGTCCAAACTTTCTGGGATGCAGCAAAGGGAGTCCTAAGAGGAAAATACATTGCAATCCAGGTCTATCTCAAGAAATAAGAAAAATCCCAAATACAAAATCTAACAGCACGCTAAAGACACTAGAAGCAGAACAGCAAAGAAACCCCAAGGCCAGGCAGAAGAAACATAATAAAGATTGGAGCAGAAATAGATAGTATAGAATCCAAAAAAAAAAAAAAAAAGTAGAACAGATCAATGAAACTAAGAGCCGTTTTTCTGAAATAATAAAGAAAATTTATATCCCCCTAGCCAGACTTCTCAAAAAGAAAGAGAGAGGAACCAAATAGATAAAATCACAAGTGAAATTGGACTTATTACAACCAACCCCTCAGAAATACAAACAGTTACCAGAGAATACTATGAGAAATTATATGCCAACAACCTGGGCAACCTGGAAGAAATGGACAAATTCCTAGACACCCACACACTACCAAAACTCAAATAGGAAAAAACAGAAAATTTGAACAGACCCATAACTAGTGAGGAAATTGAATCAGTTATCAAAAATCTTCCAAAAAGGAAGAGTCCTGGGCCAGATGGCTTCCCAGAGGAATTCTACCAGACATATAAATTGTCATAGACTCTAAGTCTAACGTTCTCTTTTGGCCAGCAAAAGAGCAGATGCAGGATTAAAGCAAGAGATGGCTAATGTCCGGGAAAAGATAAGAGCCTCGAGTAAGTGTCCTTGCCCCATTTTATTAGGATCAGAAGGCTTACAAACATGGCGATGGATGTGCACAAAGAGACAATGAATCTGTGAACATTAACTTGTGGATGTGAAGGAAAGGGGCTCTTGAGGATATTTGTGGTTAGGGGGTTTGTGTTAACACAAAACAAAATCTGGGCACCGGGCAGTGGGGAGGAGGGTTGTTTACAGTGGACATGAGTCAGCACCTCTGTTTATCTTAGCTAACCTAGGGGATGAGACAGATAGGGGAAATAACCTCAGGGTTGACAAGGCACCTTTTCTTTTGTTAATCATCTCCTCTCAGGCTGCTTTGTATTGGTCAGGCTGGTGCCACCACTTTAGATGGTTTCTGTACATTGCAGCAGTCCATAGTCCAGTTCACCAATTTACCTAACCTGGCCCTATTCTATGAAAACAGCTTTCTGCTATAGTACTAAATTTGGGGTGCTTTCACCCTGAATATCTAATCTTGTTCTTTTCATATACCTATGTATTGGGCACCTCTGTACCATTTGTATCTCAGGCCTTTGCCTCTCTCTCTCTTTTTTTTGGGGGGGGGGCTTTGCACCCCCTCTCTATTTTAGGGTGCCTTTGCACCTTCCTATTTCTGGCACATTTGTGCCTCCCTATTCTCGAGGTGTCTTTGCACCCCCCTATTATTGGGGTGCCAATGTGATTTACCCAAACTTGGGTGTGAGCATTTTATGACTTTGAGTTTCTTTATGCCTTGTCAACCCATTGGTGTAAGCCTGGGGGATTCCTAAGCTTATCCCCCACAATAAAGCAGAGTTAATGCCTATCCTTCTCAAGCTGTTCCAAAAAAACAGAAACAGAAGGAAAGCTTCCAGACTCAATTCTATGAAGCCAGCATTACCTGGATTCCCAAAACATACAGAGAACCCACAAAAAAAAGAGAAGTACAGGCCAATATCCCTGATGAGCATGAATCCAAAAATTCTCAGCAAGATTCTAGCAAATCAAATTCAACAGCATATGAAGAGAATTACTCACCATGATCAAGTGGGTTTCATTCATGGGCTGCAGGGCTAATTCAATATTCACAAATCAATCAATGTGTTACATCACACTAATAAAAGAAAAGAACCATATGATCCTGTCAATAGATGCAGAAAAATCATTTGACAAAATACAGCATGATTTCTTAGTAAAAACCCTCAAGAAAGTGGGGGTAGAAGGGACATACCTAAACATTATAAAAGCCATGTATGTAAAGCCCACAGCTAATATCATCCTCAATGGGGAAAAACTGAGACTTTTCTCCCGAGATCAGGAACATAAGAGGAATGTCTACTCTCACCACTGTTGTTTAACATAATGTTGGAAGTCCTAGCATCAGCAATCAGACAACAAAATGAAATAAAAGGCATCCAAATAGAAGTCAAATTTTACTTTTCACAGATGACATGATACTCTACATGGAAAACCTGAAAGACTTCACCAAAAGGCTGTCAAAACTGATACATGAATTCAACAAAGTCACAGGATACAAAATCAATGTGCAGAAATTTGTTGCATTTCTATATACCAATAATGAAGCAAAAGAAAGAGAAATCAAGAAACTGATTCCATTTGCAATTGTACCAAGAACCATAAAATACCTGGGAATAAACCTAACCAAAGATGTAAAAGATCTTTATGCTGAAAACTATAGAAAACCTCTGAAAGAAATTGAATAAGACACAAAGAAATGGAAAAACATTCCATGCTCATGGATGGGAAGATTAAATATTGTTAAAATGTCAATACTACCCAAAGCAATCTACACATTCAATGCAATCCCAATCAAAATTGCACCAGCATTCTTTTCAAAGCTAGAACAAACAATCCTAAAATTTGTAAGGCACCACAAAAGACCCTGAATAGCCAAAGTAATGTTGAAAAAGAAAACCAAAGCAGGAAGCATCACAATCCTAGACTTTAGCCTCTACTACAAAGCTGTAATCAACAAGACAGTATGGTATTGGCACAAAAACAGATACATAGATCAATGGAACAGAATAGAGAACCCAGAAATGGACCCACAAATGTATGGCCAACCAATCTTTAACAAAGCAGGAAAGAATGTCCAATGGAAAAAAGACACTCTTATCAGCAAATGGTGTTGGGAAAACTGAACAACTAAATGCAGAAGAATGAACCTGGACCACTTTCTTACACCACACACAAAAATAAACTCGAAATGGATGAAAGACCTAAATGTGAGACAAAAAACCGTCAAAACCCTAGAGGAGAAAGCAGACAACAACCTCTTTGACCTCAGCCACAGCAATTTCTTGTTCAACATGTCTCCAAAGTCAAGGGAATTAAAAAAAAAAAAATGAACTATTGGGACCTCATCAAGATAAAAAGCTTCTGCACTGCAAAGGTAACAATCAACAAAACTAAAAGGCAACGATCAGAATGGGAAAAGATATTTGGAAATGACATATTGGATAAAGGGTTAGTATCCAAAATCTATAAAGAGCTTACCAAACTCGACACCCAAAAAACAAATAATCCAGTGAACAAATGGGCAGAAGACATGAATAGACACTTTTCCAAAGAAGACATTCAGATGGCCCACAGACACATGAAAAGATGCTCAACATCACTCATCATCAGGGAAATACAAATCAAAACCACCCTGAGATACCACCTCACACTGGTCAGAGTGGCTGAAGTTAACAACTCAGGAAACAACATATGTTGGTGAGGATGTGGAGAAATGGGAACTCTCTTGCATTGTTGGTGGGAATGCAAACTGGTGCAAACTGCTCTGGAAAACAGTGTGTTCCTCAAGCAATTAAAAATAGAACTACTCTATGACCCAGAAATAGCACTACTAGGAATTTATCCAAAGGATATAGGAGTGCTGATTCATAGGAGCACATGTACCCCAATGTTTATAGCACTGCTTTCAACAATAGCCAAATTATGGAAAGATCCTAAATGTCCATCAACTGATGAATGGATACAGAAGATATGGTTTATACATACAGTGGAATACTACTTGGCAATGAGAAAGAATGAAATCCTGCCATTTGCAGCAACATGAATGGAACTGGAGGGTATTATGCTAAGTGAATTAAGTCAGAGAAAGACAGATAATCACATGTTGTCACTCATATGTGGAACCTGAGAAACTTAACTGAAGACCATGGGGGAAGGGAAGGGGAAAAATAGCTATAAGCAGAGAGGGAAGGAGGCAAACCATAAGAGACTCAAACTGAGGGTTGATGGGGGGCTGGGGAGAGGTTAAACTTTTAAAGTTTAACCATTATTTGATTAGATAGCTTTTCTTTATCAAATTTCCCTAGTTTGATAATCATTTTTATTTTGAAAGAGTTTTGCATATCTGTTTCAGCTTTGTTTCTAGTCCTTAACCATGTTGTCTTTTTGATCCTAATTATGTGTATTTGATTTTCTCTTTGTATTTTATATATCACCGCTATGTGTTTGGATCAAACAGGATTGTCTAAATGTGAAATTATTATAATTTCCTGTCTGGTAACTTCATAATCATATTTTTTTAGTAAACTCTACACCCATAATGGGGCTTGAACTCACAACCCCACGATCAAGAGTTGTATGCTCTACCAACTGAGCCATCCAGTCACCCCCATAATCACGTTTTTAAAAAGTGAAAAATCATAGTTACCAAATAATTTGCCTCCGATATTAAAAGGTGGCTTTCAGAAAACTCAAGTCTAACAAATTACTTGTGGTATTGTCCAAAATCCTAGATGTTTATCATTAGCTGTTTATTTTTACAGTGTCATGTTGGATTAGGCAGAGATTTGAATTTGAATGATCTTTTTCTGGAGGTATAACTTTTATTGTTTCCTTGATAATAGAAAAATAATGTACTGAGTTACTAAAGATTTTTTAAATTGCTGAAGTTTTGATAGCCAATAGCAGGAGTTACCAAACTTTTCCTGTAAAAGGCCAGATAATTAATATTTTCAGCTTTGAGGACCACATGGTCTCTGTCAGAATCCTTATCTACAATAATTTTTAGAAGTGAGTTCTAAATTAGATGTTCAAGAATATACATACTATGATATAAAAATATTAAATTCATGAATAAAAAAATTAACTATATGTATTTTATCATAATCATGGTAAGTAGAAAAATGAAATATTAATTTTAAAGGGTTCAGATGCTGTCAGTATCTTTTTTGATGTTAGACTTAAACTGAACAAGGCATGTACTCAGAAAATTAGATGGGTACATTTATTTTTTCACTTGGACATTGCTGATCAATAAATACTAATTAGTCTATAATGTAGAACTCATTAGCAATAGAAACAGTAATTAATATCTCTAGATTTATAAATTATAATTTTTTGAGGTACGGTTCTATGAGATCCCAATGTAAAGCAATAGCTGATATTTAAATTATTTAAGGATGTAGGTCTCACTACTAGAGGTGATGCTAATAAGACCATGATATAGAGGGCAAGAAAGATTCTAAATTATAACATAACATAAAAACTACAATGTCAAAATATTTCTACATGCTCTCAAAAATTGACTGCAAAAGGCTTTTTTTTGGATTTTCTATCAGCAGTATGGAAAGCTGTCTGGCAAGTATTATTCTTTTCAGAAGAATTGAAATCACAAGGATTTCAAAGAGGAGAAAGATGGGAAGCAGGTTGCAAATTTCATCCTCAGCTTCCCTTTTTTGTCCATGGAATGCCAGTTTCTCTCACCTGAATGTGTTCTATGCCCTCACATCTTGTCACCGATCAAAATTTACACATCAGATGGCCTCTAATTTTTATGGTGTTTGCAATTCTTTGTAAGAGTGTTTGAACTTCCAACTTAGTTTTTTATTGTGCATTGGAAAATAATTTATCCTATGCTAAAAGGCATCCAGGCAGTTGTGAAGAGATTGGGCAATCGGGATGGAGGGAAGGACATTATGGTGATAGGAAGGTGGCCATCTTGGGGCCTCTGAAGTCACACCTTTTAGGTTCATGCCCATCCTGACTATGAACATCCAGTCCTGGTAAAGACGGTATATGTGCTAAATACAAAAATGTAGTTTTTGGATAAAACTGAGAAAACAAGCCAAAGCAAGGAATTGAAGAAGCCACAGTGCACTCAATCACATAACTGCTGTAATTTTAGCTTTATTGTAGTGATATTTCCTTTATTTTTAAGGGAGGAAGTGCAGAAGGGCACATTGAATCTCAGAAATTTATATTACCAAAAGACACCAGCTTTATACACAGGAGCAGAAAGCTGATCCAAACGTGTATCATTCAAGGATTCTAAGTTGAGTAGAGGTTTGGGGTTTAAAAACAATCCCTGTAAAGAATTATGGGATGAGCCTTAAACATTGGAAACATTTCGGGCACCTGTCTGGCTCAGACAGCTGAGTCGTGATCTCAGATTTGTAAGTTCAAGCCCCATGTTAGGTGTAGAAGTTACTTAAAAATAAAATCTTAAAGAAAAGAAATTGGAAATATTTGAGGGAATACGGAGTTTGGAAATGTTCACCTTAAAAAAATTTTTTTATGTTTTTTATTTTTGAGAGAGAGAGAGAGAGAGAGAGAGAGAGAGGCAGAGAGAGAAGGAGACCCAGAATCCAAACAGGCTCCAGGTTCCAAGCTGTCAGCACAGAGGCTGATGTGGGTCCCAAACTCACAAACCCACAAACTGTGAGATCACGAACTGAGCCAAAGTTGGACGCTCAAACGACTGAGCCACGCAGGCGCCCCGAGAATGTTTACCTTAAGTATGAATAAAGATCTGTCAAAAATCAGTGTAAGAAACATAAGGTTAAATTACTTGAATGATAGAATCTGTCACCTTTGCTTCTGGCAAAAGAAAGCATCCTCAAGGCTAAAGGATCCTTGATATTAAAGGACTCCTTGAGGAAGGCTAGAAATGCATCGTTTTCAACAAAAACATGGCTTCTGTTTGGTAATCTGTGTGGGGAGAACATCTGTGCAGGAGACATCTCCAGTGAAAAGGTTCAATCATCTTGTTGCTTTCTCTGTTGACTGAGATTCTGAGAAATGAGACACGTGGCAGGGAAGCCATGCTATTGCATTCAGAGGCCAAATGAAATGATGCACTTCAGGGCACTTCAAAATAAAAATAAAAATAGCAAATATAATTTAGGCATAGAACATTCCTGAACTAATTTAATTGCATATTTCTTTAAAGCAGACAACCACCTGGAAGGAGTCGTAACAGCAAGAGCAAATCGATTTTGGTGAGCAAACTAAGTTAAATATTAAGATCTAATAATATACTGTCTTGGAAGCAGCTGTGAGTTTATATTTATTTCCTTTTTAGAACAGTGCTAATAGTTTACAAGCATAGCATGTATCTATTATCTTATCCTCACCGAAAACAGAATTATTGATTTCTACTAAAAAAGAGCATAAAATAAGTATATGTCTGTAAGGCTTATAGGAGTTATGTAGTAATACCAAAGATATTACTGAGAACTCTTGAGATTTTTTTTTCTGAAAAAGGCTTTCAATACTTCAAAATGACATAAATCGAAACATCAAATATGTGTGTCTGAGTATTGTGCTGTCTATTAAAAAACTTGGTTATTGAGGCAGGTGTACATTCTATGTTGGTAATGAGAAACTAGTATAAAGGGTCCCTTGATTCTAGTCAGGACCTCAACACTTAACATATTTCCCAATTTCATGTTTAACCAAAATATACAATTGGACCAGGTTTTCCCCATGCCAACTAGTATAGCCTCACTCCTGGGACCAAGGATACTTGACAGAGATGGAGAAGAAGCAGATGTCTAAGAGAATTGAGTTTTGGTCTTTGAGCTAAAAGCATTTTATTATTATAGGCCTTGAGAAGATGTTTCCATGCTCACTTTATAGTCAACTCAACTCTTTTTTCTTTAAATATAAAACAAACACTATTCTCTGATGAGAATAGGTTATGAACCTATGTAAAACAACTGCATACATAGAATTTCACTGACACTATCCACTGAGGATACTTCAGTAAAACAAGAAGCACCATCTCTATCTTACAACTCCAGACAGACAGCTCCTGCTTTCAGGGAATGAGAGTCTGGTGTTGTTACAATACATCAACTGGGTGAAGGTGGGACACTGTTGGGTGATTTTATCAAGTTGCTTGTGTTCTATCTGAAACTGGAAATATTTTAGAAAGAGGCGATAGATATACAAGCATATTTTACAAAGTCTGACTATTTAAGGGTTTAGAACTAATCTGGAAGATTCCTGCAGTGAATCCATATCAATTATCAACTAGTGAATGATTTGCTAGAACCCAGGATTCTGGTAATATTAGCTCTATTCTAAAACAATGCCAAATGACTTCAAAGGAATTTCTACTTAGGTCAGGAATAACACATATTAAAAAACAAGAAAAAGGATATTTTACATTGTTCTTAGTGGTGAAAGCACAAAAATTCAGTTAGCTTTGTATCATGTGAACGATTCAATGTGTATTTCCCAATAATATGGATCAGGGCTAATACACAGTCAAATCACTCTCGACTAAAAGAGTCTGACATTTTCTTTTTAAAATTAAGTCCAGAAATTGATTAAATTATTTTTCAGGGGAAAAGATCAATTTTACATTCTTATTTCAGTTTGTGGCCTGTGAGTGAAGTATGGTACTGTAGTACCCTGAAGATGATGAATCAGAGTTGTGTCCTTGGCAACACTTTTCTGACCACATCATAACAGGCATTTTTCGAGATCTTGTGACCATTCCACTCCTCCATAGCCACAATAAATTATAACTTGCCATTTTCAAATCTGCTCTCAGGTATTATTTCAATGGCATTAGCATTCAAATACATTTCTTTAAGATAAATGAATTCAGCCTAAGAAAGATGAAAAATTTTAAAAAAGAACAACTCCAATTCTAGAACATGCTCCTCTGTAGATTTAAGATTAGCTGACATCAATTTGCTCCATTAGTTGCTGGAAGCAAATTGGTCAAATAGCATTTGATTAACATTGTGAGATGGCAAACTCTCTTTTAATGACTCTGATTATGTATTCACAGGCTATACGCATGTCCTGCTTTACCGGCCTACAGATTACATGTGTAACGTATAATCAATCACACTATGTGGAGTGTGCATATATCCCTCCATCTTTTATTAACCCTTATTTCTCTCCTGAAGACATTTTCATATATCTCAATATGCGTCATCAAGTCAAAAGAGAAAGGATGAATGGTTAAGTGGTTAATTATTGCATGAAGCAGATATGTCATGTATTAATGTAATTAAACATGAGTTTGTAGGCTGTGAATTTTTGGAATGGCAGAACAAAATACCTTGGAGTGAATAGACTTGGTTAAATCTAATTGGTTTCTCCTGCAATGTAACACTGACTAACCATATGCCATCAAATTCAACTTCTGTTTTATTGGGGCAGTTTGATTGCTTTTCATATCAAGTAGAGCAGAAAGTTCCTTAGATTAATCTATAAATTGAGAATACCCAATATATATTTTAAAGAAAAGTATTGTGGTACATAGATAATAAAACTCACTCGTGTAGAACAAGTGGATAACTCTCGACATCAAGGGAATTCACATAAAGATAATGTGATTGTAAGTAAGATTGTCATACATACATCTCTACATACAACACTACATCCCTAAAAACGACTGCACTTTTCCCAACCAAGATTTCTTTTCACATGAATAATTCTCACTGTTTTTAAGTTACTTTTTGGAATGTCTATGAAAGCACAGGAAACACTAAATTACCTATTGGGAGGAACAGAAATCTGGTAGGTGACAGAATGTTAGCAGAACATCTTGGGATTGGAAGAGACATTTATAAACCATCCTGAAAGATTGTTTTCTAAACTTCAGTTGTACAAACATTCTCACAATTGTTACCTATCCCTATACCCTTGTATTTTAGTTCCCTTTTGCTGCTGTAAAAAAAAAAAATTCAAAAAATTGATGGTTTCCACAGTACAAATTTGTTGTCTTTTACGTCTGTAGGTCAAAATTTGGACATGACTTTCATAAGCTCAAATCAGGGTTTGGCAGGGCTGTGTTACTTTCTGGAGGCCCTAGGAGATGATCCACGTCCTTGCATTTTGTATCTTTGAGACCACTCCCATTCCTTGGCTCATGGCCTGCCTCCATAATCCTCAAAGCAGGGGCCAAAGGATTGCATCTCTTTGCCCCTCTTTTGTCCTCCTGTCTCTTTCGGACCACAGCTGATAAGTTTCCTGCTCTTAAGGACTCAAGTGATTAGACCAGGCACATTCAGATAATCCAGGATCATCTCCGAATCCCAAAGTCCTTAACCTTAATCCCATCTGAAAGTTTTTCCTTTTTTCAATATAAAGTAGCATATACATAAATTCTGGGGATTAGGATGTAGACATCTTTGGGGGAGGGTCTGTTTTCTCCCTACCATACATTTTAATATAAACCAGCTAATGTTTTTACTTAGGTTGACTCACTTATTTATGTAGATTTATTTTTAAAAGTAAAATTTATAGCACTGCTATAAAAGGAAATCCAAAACCAAAATAAATTCAGTGGAGATAGAACAATAATATCAGATCTAGTTGAATGGCTATCATTGCCTCTGAAAGCTTAGAACCTACTACTCTCTTGGTCAAAAAGTGGGTTAGCATGTTTGAGTAGTATTAAAGGTATATCAGCACCAATCTGAGGCTTTCTCCTAGGTAGTAGTGGATGGATTAAAACTATAATTGAAAAGGGAATCAAAAGGTCTCATTAGGCATATTAGCGATTTTGAATGCTGTGTCCATATAGTGTTGAAAATTATCTCATGATCTGCTAGTGGTTCATTGCCCACCAGAAACTGATGTCCCACATTCTGAGAAGCTCACAGGTCTGTATTGGTGCATGCAGTGCCCTTGGTAAAACACTTGCCCCATGCCCATTCAGTCCCGGGCTTGGGCAGTTTCCAGTAAGTTTCTGATTGATTAGGAAGTTCATTCATTCCGTTTTTAAAATGTGGTACTTCATTTGGGGATGAATCTTTTCTTAGGAACTTATACTTACTTTATCCTAGCTGCAGAGCTAGGATTCTGAATCTAGATTTGTTAGATTCTGTAGCAATACAGAGCAAGTTCAGTTACTAAACCGAGCAGACAGAGAAGAGTGTATAGTTTGAATCAGATTATCTGGGTTCAAACCACAGCTCTGCCACTAACTGATGCTGTGTTTTGGAACAATTCTGTAGGTTTTGTTCAGGATGTAGAATGGGGAATAGTATAATAATATTGATATCAATCAACTACACAGGGCTTTTGTAAAGATCAATGTCCAAATGATGTAGAATCTTCTTTTAAGGCATATACTTGGGGAGAAGATAATAATTGATTGTCTAACTTAGAATATTTTGAGAGTGAAAGAGAATGTTGTTCATAATTGTGTTGCTACAACTGCCCGGGTAATTTGGGATGCAGGCATAAGGGATTTCATTCCCCTAAACATAGGGGATTTCATTCACTTTCATCATTTTACATGGAAGTGCTTGCAAATTTGTTTTTTTGTTTTGTTTTTAAATAAGAGTTTATATTTTATATATTTATTATTATTATTATTCTTTTATTTGAGGGAGTGAGAGCATACGAGGTGGGGAGAGAGGCAGAGGGAGAGAGGGAGAATAGTAAGCAAGCTCCGTGCTCAGCGTGGAGCCCAAAACATGGGGCTAAATCCCACAACCCTGGGATCATGATCTGCGCTGAAATCAAGGGTCAGACGCTCAACTGACAGAGCCACCCAGACACCGAAGCTCTTCCCAATTTGAAGTCAAATGATCCTATCTCCTCTGTTTCTTGGTTTGTTTTTAGCCTATATCGGTCCATTTCTTTCAAACATTTCAATATGATGTGTTTCTTAGAATCCTTTTCCTGGTCAACCTCATACAGATGAGACATAGCTTTTTTCAGAGTTGTGTTTTTGAAAGTCGGCAGAGTGTAGAGTGTCTGGGTTCAGATTTTAGCCACTTCCCAGCTTGGGCACATTTCTTAACCTCTCTCTATCCAAGCATTCTTATCTACATGCCTCACATGGTTGTAATGAAGATTAACGAATTAATATGTGTCTGTAAAGGACTTAGACTTATGCCTGGCACATTTGAACACAATATAAGTGTTATTAAATAGAAAATAAATGAGGCTACTGAAACTGGCAATATTTAAAACAGCGGGCTCCAATTTTTTGTGTCGACATTAGACACCGGAGATAAAGCAGTAAGCGGTGAAGGTACATTCCCTGCCCTCAGGGAACTTATAGGCCAGCAGAGACCACAGATGTTCAGCCAGCACTTGCATAAATTAGTGAGTCGCAAGCATGAGTCGTGCTGTGAAGGACAAAAACAAGACGCAGTGACAGTGTTTCATCCCCCAGTTTTCACTGACCAATGTAGTCCACAGAGGATCACTTATGTTCCCAGTGCTGACACCAGAAGCATATTAATTAATGCAAAAATTGATTAGCTTCTAAGCAGCTGTGTCACACTGTGAGCTCGTGTTGAGCTTGTGGTCATTAACACGCTCAGGTCCTTCCTTGCATGAGCTGCTGTTGAATGGATCCCCCAGCTCAGTATGTCTTTAACCGATTTTTTTTAAAGCCCAAATGGAGATTTCAAATTTGTTTTTAATAAAGTCCATCTTGATATATTTGGTCCTTGTTCTGGTCTGTCAAAACAACTTCTAATTTTGCTTCTTCACGCACTGTGTTAACTCATCTTTTCAGATCATATGATCTTTAAATTTGATAAACATTCTTTCCACATCTTATGAAGATGTTTCTCAAAGTGCAGTTTCTAGATTCTTTCAGTTTAATTATTTTACTTTTTATACAGCTAGTATTAGTATTATTATTTACCATAGGTCAATACTCGATTCTACTACAAAATGCAGGGGAAAAAGTTTTAAAAAGTTAAAAATCTCTGTCACATCTCCTTGATACTATCAACACTTTATGAAATACCATTGCACTGTTTCTCATCTGAGGAAAATTTACTGAAGAAAGCGGGAACATATGGCATATATATTTTTGAAGCCATACAGCACACACCCGTGTCATTAAATTTTCTTTCACAACACAATTTTAAAAGATTATGTAATTTTTTCCCACCCATATTTTATTTAACAAACTCTTCAGTTGGGGCTTTATGTTATTTCTGTTTTCTTGCCATTATAAAAATAAAGCTGTGATAAATATTCTTGCAGATAAGACTCTAAATGCACTGGACACCGGGACTTTCACATCTTTCTGAGAGAGATAGTCCCTCCCTTGTGAAACAATCAGTTCCAAAGTGGTTTGCTCAAGGATCCTCGTGTTCTTTGATCATCTGATTTAAAATGCATCTTATCTTCCTCCCCAGACACAGTAACTCCTTGTTACCTTTCCCTGCCTCCTTTCCTCCAGAGCAGTTATCCCCTTTTAACACATCATCTGATTTTCTTCTTTGTTTGTTTATGGTCGCCCTCCCCTTCACCGGAATGCAAGCTCCATAAACGCTTTGGGTTTTGTTCGCTGCTGTGTATCCGGCACTGCGAACAGTACCCGCACCTCATAAGTGCCCGATAAATGTATGTTGAAAGAATATGAAAGAGTTTAGCTTCTTAGGGACACAAACTGCTAGAACAACTCCACATACCCCTTGTTCCCTGCCCACAGCTGGCAGCATTCGTTTTCCTGCAATGATGATAGTCTGCACTCACTGATATCTCTATTTGGCAAGGGATTTCCTCTCTGGGTCTCAGGAAGACACGAGGCCACATGAAAGCTTGCCCGTGTGTTACCCATGCGATATATATGCCAATCTTTCCAACAACCATATTTTTAGGTTTTACTCATTATACCATTGAAGGCAAGGGGGCCCAGGGAGGTTAAGAAATTTGCTGGAGATCACCCAGTTAGCAATAAAATGTTCTTAATAAATTCTGACACACTGCTTCTCAGTAACCAGCTGAGTGACTCTGGGTGAACTATTTAATCTCTCTGATTCTGTTTTCTCATTTATAAAATTAAAGGGTTGGATCTGATCTCTCAATCTGACACTCAAATTATTTTGTGACAAGTATGACCCGTTGACCTCCAATAGGATTATTAATTGTGTTCTCACACAGGGGCTTTTTCCTTTCTACTAATACCTCTATTAAACAAAGGAATTTCCTCAGGACACTTTTCATCTTGGAATTCTAAAAAAGAGAAATAATTGGTCAAATATCACATTCTACAATGTCAAATTAGGGATCACAGTATAAAACTATCATAAAGTACTGACCAAATATAAAGTGTTGTACCCTAAATCATTGTTTCTAGGCATCATATCTAAGTTAAAAATTTTAATCATTCCTTTATTTTTTGAAAATAATGCCCAATTATTTCTCTTTTTTTTATTTTATTTTTTTTAACATTTATTTATTTTTGAGACAGAGAGAGACCGAGCATGAACGAGGGAGGGTCAGAGAGAGGGAGACACAGAATCTGAAACAGGCTCCAGGCTCTGAGCTGTCAGCACAGAGCCCGACGTGGGGCTCGAACTCACGGACCGTGAGATCATGACCTGAGCCGAAGTCGGCCGCTTAACCAACTGAGCCACCCAGGCGCCCCAATACCCAACTATTTCTGTAAGATAACAACAATCATTGAGCATATAATGTCTGTTCAAGTGGTCCTAAATCTTTGGATGTGTTAATTATTTAATCTTGCCAACAATGGGTGTGAGGTATGGAGTCTTCTTATTCCCATTTTACAGATGAAGACACTTGAGTACAGAGAGTTTTAAGGAAATTGTCCAAAGTCTTACAGAATAAGTGGCAGAATCAGGATTTGGACCCATACTGTATAATTTCAAAGCCAACACATGCAGAGACAACACTATATTACCCAGTGCCTAGAGACTGTGTGTTGGGATAATGTATAGCCCAGACAGGGAGCAAAGAAGGTGGATTAGTTCTGTGAGATAACATAGTAATTTCTGATGTTTTAAAACATGGGATTATAAACATAAATATAAATATAACATGGGATTACAGTTGAATGTATACAGTAGAAAAAATATATAACCTACACAAGAGAATGCAATTCTATAGAATATAATTGAATAGAATTCTACAATATTATTTGTCTACACTATTCTTCGTCTTTCTTACTTTTACTTTTAATTATTTTACCAATCTTACCTACTGACATACGTAAAATGCATTCTCTTTTTTCTTTACCTCCAAGCCATAGAACTACATAGCCATAGTTATAAAATTACTGTTTTAAGGAATCAGTAATAATATATTCTTGCTTTAGTACGCTTATTACTATTTGGTGACTTAGACCATACTGTGTCAACCTACAAGGAAAGTGGTATTCCGCAGCATTCGAATTAGTTGCTTCTGGGGATAATTAGCTTCTTTACAGTTAGGTCAATTCTAAATTGCTTCACTCCAATAATTTGTGATCCTATTCTTGGTTTTGGCATGTTGGTTGTCTAAGTCCATAAATTCTGAATGACCAAATTTAATGAACATGCTTTGAATTAATTTTCCACTTTACGTGAAGATCATGGGTGGTCAGTCAAAGAAAATTTAGGCGATTACTGTTATCCATGCTTTTAGTAAGAATGAAAGCAACCCAGAGGAAACAAAAACAAGAAAAACAACATCTTGTAGCATTCATGTATTTGATATTCATTCAAATGCTTTCTGCAAGAAGGAACCTGGGCCCTGCCTTCGTCTTCAGTGAGCTTTCCATTCTAATCCTCAAACACCATTTTAGTTGCTAGTCTAATCATGAGAGGAATTTTGTTATTGTCACTGTTGTCCATGAGAGTGGTTATGATTCCAGAGCTATGTTCACTTGCACCCCCTGTAAGAGAAGCCAGTTATTAGCAGAAGCAGCTAACTCAAATGCTGCAGAATGAAATTCTCCCTCTAATTTAAGGGCTGACAAGTTCACAGATGGGTCACTAAGTAGTAATGTGTATTAACGTAAAAAGTTAAATATGTTATCACTGCTTCCTTGATAATAACAATTCTACAACTATGGCTATAGAATCCTCAGTTTTTTGTAAGGAGTAGAATGAAAGCTCTTGATGTAGAATTGCCATAAGTCTAGAGGCATGGAACTCCCACGGATTAAATGTGTTCACGATGTTAAATACACACAAATCTAAGAAGAATTCATAAAAATATGCTTAAATCATCTAGCCCTTTAATATCTACAAGGATTTGTTTCTTTGGAATTATGTATATCACACACCACGTTCATCCTTTCTATGCCTGAATCTTGCTGAAACAAATCTCATTTTATTTATTATTATCTTATTATTTTTTTGAGATTAACTAACATATAACATTTGTTTTAGGTGTACGGTATAATGATTCGATATTTGTATGTGCTGCAAAATGATCACCACATGATATCTCGTTAACATCCATCACCACAAATTTCTTTTTCTTGTGATGAGAACTTTTCAGATCTACTCTATTAGCACCTTTCAAATGTGCAGCACAGGGCTATTAACTATGGTCTTACTGTTGACTAAACAGTTTTAACTATTTTTAAAAAGGGTTTTTAATACATCTTTATATAAGCAAAATGTATCACAAATTAAAATCATTCTCTTAGTCAAGTTAACTGCTGTCACTTGGAATAAGGAGTTTTGATACAGTTTTCACTTTAGCAAGCCCAAATTGACAAAACTAAACATTGGCACAGAGCCAGGTAAAAAATGAACTTTTAATCTCATAACTAAAGTGAACGGCTACACATCTTGGCTGTCAAAACAGGAGTTGTGGCTTTGTAATGTGAATACAGCTAAAAGTACAAGTTTCTCAGGCACCCATCTGTCAAAAGGCAGAATGCGCTATGCCCTGTGGCTACTCCACTGTGTTCACTCCTAAGCACGGGGGCCAGGAAGATTTAGGTGAAGCCCGAAAAAGAAGAGGTTTGAGGCAAAGCATCCTTCCAGATTTTAATGTTTTATGCTTTCCATGTTTCTTATGGTGATAATCTATTATTTTTACCTTGAGAAAAATTCCTTTCAATGGAAATGACAAGTTTCTGTTCTAAAATATGCTTAAAATCATATTTTTATTATAAGGAAAACACAAAGAGCTTTTTATAAAATTATTTAGAGAAGGAACTAATCCTTTCCTGGCTCCTTTCAGGTAAAGAAATGATTTTAGCACTCTCTCTGGTATGGCATTGGATTGGGTCCATTGGACTGAGGGTCAATGCCTGCAAAGTAAATATAGGTTTCCACTGGGGGCTGTTTCAAGAAAGGTTCTGAAAGAACAATAATAATTAACATATATGGACTCAAAATAGGCAGAAATTATAAATCTCCAACATTTGTGAGGCACAGAGTATAATATATGTAATTGGGAAATCAGCTTTTATAAAACCTAAAATCTTAAATCTAAGCAAGTGACTCTAACCACACATTTGACAATTTGCTACCATCAAACATCTATTATGCATTAAGCACAAATATAGATACTTAACATATGTCATCTAATTGAATTATACAAATGCAAAAGGGATTGCCAGGGGAGAGAATAATCAATCCCAAAAGCATTCATTAGAGAGATTTCTAAGGAAGAGAAATGTTCTTGAAAATAAAAGGAGCCAGCACGAATTATATGTCACACCAGTTGTCAATAGCATTTGGAGAGGAGTCCAGAATTTTTCTATGAACTTTAGTCCATGGAAACAAGCACACTAACTACTTTCCCCCCTTCTATTTAGTGCACCATTTTTTAAAGTTGACAACCTCCTGCAGGGATGTTCTGAAAGACAGAGACATCTTGTCAGAATTATAAATGTCCTTGGTGGGTGAGACAGAAAGGGTTGACTGTGTAGGACATTCCTGACAAGTCTTCAAGATTTGAAATGGTAACCATCTTTTTGGCTAGGGCAGCTTTTTCTTTTCTTTTTCTTTGCTTTCTCCTTCTCCTTCTCCTTCTCCTCCTCCTCCTCCTCCTCCTCCTCCTCCTCCTCCTTCTCCTTCTCCTTCTCCTTCTTCTCCTTCTTCGAGATATATTTAAATTTTGAATCGAAAATGACAGAACTTTTCAATTTAGTTACCTATAATCATGTAGAGAAGGGTGTGCACACAATTTAGCATATAGTAGATGTTCAATGTATATTTATTTCCTGTAACACCCCTCTTCCCCATCACTGCTGACAACTTCTGAGTTAAAGGTGGCTGACTCAAACAGCTGCCAGACAGGACATGCAGGGTTGTTCAGTCATAAGACAGCTAGTCTATACCTCCTCCCCTTCTTCTTCCGGTGTGAGCCATGCTCTTGCTATAGTCCAAACTGAATTCATATACACATACATAGAGATAGATTGATAGAAAGAAAGACACATATAAGGTAAGTGTGTGTATCTGTGGAGTATATACATAAATATGTGTATGTGTGCATATATGCATATACATGTACCTATATGTGTGTGTGTGTGTATACATTTGTGTTTGGCATATATATTTACCAATTCCTTACCATTCTTTTGGAAACAGTTGCTCCTCCTAACCCCCAAATGATATAGTTGCTATCATTTTAGATTTAGCAAGGATAAGAAAAAGTGAGGGGCGCCTGGGTGGCTCAGCCGGTTAAGCACCATATTTCAGCTCAGGTCATGATCTCATGGTTTGTGGGTTCGAGCCCCATGTTGGGCTCTGTGCTGACAGCTCAGAGCCTGGAGCCTGATTTGGATCCTGTGTCTCCTTCTCTCTCTGCCCCTCCCCTGCTTGCACTCTGTCTCTTGCTCTCTCTCAAAAAATAACTAAACATTAAAAAAAAAAAAAAAAAGTGAGACTACACTCACAGTGTTAGGTTCTAAGGTTGTGTCTATCTAAGTTTTTAATAACTTTCTTGAGTGTGTAATAGGCCTTACAACCTAACCTAATATAGCCAAAAATATAACTTCTGCTACTCCTCCAACCCTGCCCACCTGCCCACCCCGTAAAAAATACCCTATTCATCTTCTGGAATTTTCCATTTTAGCAAATGGTATCCCCACCCACACAGTTGCTCACTTATTCTCTGGACCTACGAGTTTTCTAATTCCCTTATCCTTTTACTTCTAATCCATCATCAAGCTCTTTTGGCCCTATTTCCCCAATGTTTTTCCAAATCCATATACTCCTCTCCATTTCTACTAATATTAGCATAGTTTAAGCTCCAACATGTTTTGCCTGAATTACTGCAAATGCTTTATGGTTGGTATTCCTGCTTTTACTATTTCTCCTAATCCTGTCACCTAAGATATTTTCTTAGTTTACTTAGAATAAAACTGATTTTACAAGACCTAATAAGTGTGTATACTTTCCAGCTCCTAATCTTATCTGTGACCAATAACCTACCACTCTTCTCTTCATTCACTACCCTGGCTTCACTGGCCTTTGTTTTGCTTCTGGAACATGCCACGTGTTTCCTTTCTTTGGACCTTTGCATTTGCTGTTTCCTTTGTTTAAAATGCTCTTCCTCTTGGTGTTCCCAGGAGCTGATTCTTCCCCATCTCCGATCAGTTCAAACATCATCTCTTTGGTGATACCAATGTTCCCCTCCTTAATTCACACAATCTCTCCACCATCTTTCTTTTCTATTTCTTCCCTGACACCTACCACTACCTAAAACTGCATTGTTCCTGGATTCATTTGCTTATTTACTGCCTCTTTTCTCCTACTAGAATGTGAGCTGCTTGAAAGCATGAGTTTATCTGTCTTGCTCATCACATGGACTCAACACGTGAAAAAGTGCTTGGCACAGAGTAGCACACATGTAGAAGAATGAACTAAAGGGAATAAAGTATGAGTGTTTCAGTGTACTTTCCCCAAAATTTTGAACCTAAAACTAAGAAAAACATCAGTTATAATCTCTAAGGGTTGAATCCTACAGAGAAAACTCAAGGGCTATTGGTATCCATGTTTTCTGCTAGGGCGCAAAGCAGTGAAAATAATGAAGATAACTGGAAGAAAGAGGCAAGATGAGAGCTAAAGATAGTTTTGATGGTATTCGCCTTTTTCGAGTTAAGACCCAAATGTGCTCCCTCCCTTCTCGTAGATGGTTGTTCAACTTACACTTAAGATATCCCAACATAATTGTAAGAGGTTTCTGTCTTTTTTCTTCTTGCTTACATTATTTTAAATTTGGTTCCTGGGATTTGCAATTAAAGAATTCCATGCTACTTCGTCACTGCTTGTCTCTCTTACCTTTTCTTCTGCTACTGTCATCGAACTCAAAGTTCTGACCATAATACACTTCTTTCTTCTCTCTCTTTCTGTCTCTTGGATGTTGACACATGTATTTCTACATGATTGAACTATTCACTGATTTTCCTTTGACACCTTTCTGACATCCCACACCTAGGGTTTATACTCCTATGGGCTACCATAAGATCCAACATTCATCCCAGTGAAGCATTAACAACCCATCTTGACTCCTATTTCTGTTTCTTTCACTGTTGTTTTCTTGTTTGTTTGTTTTTGTGGGTTTTTTGTTTTGTTTTGTTTGTTTGTTTACTACTGTATCATTGGTGCCTAGGACAAAGTCCAACACATAATCTAGGTGACTGAATGATTGAATGATAGACACAAGGAGCTGTTTTGTTGGTAGATAAAGCAGAACTAAGAGGTGACAGAGTAGAATCTGAGTGTTAACAATCTATTCCACATATGCTCTAAAGTTTTGAACTGATTCTCTTTGCCTTGGGCTTGGGTAAGATTTATACCCATATTTTTCACTAGTTTTTTTTTTTTTTTTTTTCCCTTGAGGACCTTTTTATTTTTCTGATCATGTTCCCTTTTTGCACTAAGGGCTTCATTTTTTAAGAGCTTTTTTCCCCTTCGTTTGAGGGAAGTTTCCACCTATTAGTGCCATTTGGTTTGCCACTTTGTCAAGTATTGGCAGCATGCCAAGCCACTAGGCACCTTGTTTAAAATAGGATCTTGTTGAGCATAAAAAATAAATCCACACCATCAATATCATTTTCTGTTTAGTGTCTTGCATGGACTAACATTCTTAAAACTTTTTTTTAAAAAATCAGAATTATTACGCTATGCCCAAGTGCTCTTATTTTCATTATTCCTTACATAGTTCTTAGTGCTATAGGGAAACAATTAAACTATCCAGGTTTCTTCAAGTTCATTTAATAGCTGAGAAAAAAATAGAGTTCTCAATTTATGTCATGTGCAGTTGTTCCCAAGGGAAGAAAATGTTTCAATTGACCATGACTGTGACCCATTATTGCACTCTTATGCTGCAGAGTCTTGATGAGTCTTGGTGTTCTGTGAGACTTGGTGCAGTAATTTTTTTCCCCACTTACACTTCATGGATCTTATAAATGCAGTGACACTAACTGATGGCACTTTTCTTGTTTTGCTGGCACTTTCTTCATGAAATTTGTACCATTACTGGATGAATTTGCAACATTACATGAATACTGTCAAAGATTCTTTATAAAATTGAATTCTTACAGCAACATATAAGGAGAAAACTAGAAAACCTTATAAAAGGTGGGGATTCCAAAGAATATATTTATAAATTGAAATGAGTTGTCAAAGACTGATTATTTTATATAATACCATATCATGTGAGAATTTGCCTACCTCCATGGGATTGAGATGGAGAAGATGGGCAGTGGGGCAGAAATATTGAACTATATTCTTAGCATCTTGGAAGACGATGTAAGGATTGAATCATCCCCAGAATTAGATAGTTATAAGGATATGGGGCCCACTTTTTAAATTCAATTTTGGTCTTAGAATGGTGAGGGCTGGTAGAATTATTTGTTTCAATTTTCTGTAATACTCCTGAAGCCATGTTAGTGGTCACATTTGAAACACGGTGTGAGATACTCTTACTCAAATTCTGAAGGCTGAGTTAATAATTTCAAAAACAGTATGGAAGCCATTCAGCATAACTAAAAATATCCATGGTTTAGCAATGAATCCTGGAGAATCCAAATCAAAGCTAATCTCAGAAGTGATCAATAGAAACAATGGGCTCTTCCACAGTACAATTAAACTAAAAATCATGTGAAATGAAGAAAATGTCACTTAATGGTGTCAGCCCTGGAGTTACAGATTTTAATCAGGTGCTATTTTGATTACAGTTAGTCTCCAATGATGAACAGGTTATGCATGCATCTAAACTTTATTTATCTAAAACTTTATTAAGAAAACAGATATGAGGGGTGATATTAATGAAGTGCCCAAATATTAGATTCTGGGTGTAGAGGGTCTTTGAGCACAGAAAGAATATGGATGTACTTCTTCTCCCTTTCTAGCCTCAGAAAAGTAAAAATTAGGTAAAATTTCCTTTTTATAATCTGTAACTCCATTCTACTTAGCTCCTCCCTACCTTTGAGGGCCCCTCTCTTCTCTCTGCCTGGTATCCAGTACCTTCCTGCTGTTCTTTGTAAATTATTATTTGAAGTTTATTTATTTATTTTGAGAGAGAGAGAGAGAGAGAGAGAGAGAGAGAGAGAGAGAAATCCCAAGCAGTCTCCATGCTGTCAGTGTGGAGCCCAGCATAGGGCTCCAATTCAAGACCCATGAAATCATGACCTGAGCCAAAATCCAGAGTTGGATGCTTAACTGACTGAGCCACCCAGGTGCCCCAAGTACCTTTTTGCTGTTCGGAGGCACATTAAGCTTCTCACAAGCACTTCTACTAAAACTCCTACTTCTAAAATAAGTAAGGTATTCGAGAAGCATACATTCTGATTTAATTAACTCACAATAAAATGTGAATGACTGAAAGCAGATATACACTTCAGGCTAACAGAGAAAACTTACTGAAACTCCACAGTTTGTCTGGAACTGTGTTAGGCTTATTTTCTCTATTATTTCACATCTTTAAAAAAATGTATTACAGAGGACACAGGGGTTCAGATTGCTTAAAGAACTTGCTCAAAGGGCATTGACAATAAATGATAAGGCCATTACTCAAGACACAAAAAATTGTTCAAAAAATTTTGGGGGGAAGACATTTGTTGGTGCCAATTAATTAACACAGTTTTGGATTTAGGAATAGGGAGAAGTGAAGTACTGGTAAAAAAAAAAAATTTTTTTTTAAGCCAAAAATTCTGAGGAGAAATAAATTGGAGAGGAGGCTCTGCTTAGGTGTCTATTTTCCTAGACCAGCTTCCCTAAGTTAAACTAGTTTTTTATATTTTCTTTCCCATTCTATTTTCCTATTTTCCCATTCACCTTCCACACACAATTGTACTTTACAATGGATTAGTGTGAATATTCCAGCTTGTTTGAAGCTCTGACTTGATTCTTTGCCTTTCTATTTAAGTTATTGGGATTTCTGAGTAAGAGGTCACCCTTTGATACTTTTTTGTCTCATTATCTATGATGGGGTTTTTTATTCTTCACTGATGGGGATTTGGGAAGTCCTGTACCGAGCAGAGAAAGGAAGCCATTAATAGCAGGCCCTGGCATCTGGCAGCAGTGATTTTGAGGAAGGTGTGGTTGGAATGAGAGGAGGAGGAAAAAAATTGGGAAATCTGCAGCCATGTGTAAGTTGGCTGTTTTTATTTTATTTTTGATATTTATTTATGTAGAAGGAGAGAGAAAGAGGGGGAGGCAGAGAGAAAGGGGGACAGAGAATCCCAAGCAGGCTCTGCAGCTATCAGTGGGACCCCACGTGGGACCCGAACCCACAAACCGTGAGATCCTGACCTGAGCCAATAGCAAAAGTCAGACGTGTAACCAATTGAGCTACCCAGGTGCCCTAGTAAGTTGGCTACTTTCAAATGGAAGATTTTCCCTCCACCTCTGAGATTATACATACTACATCAATGCTTGGTTTCATTGGTCCATATTGTAGCCCACAGAAAAAGTTTTGGGATGCCTGGGTTGCTCAGTTGGTTAAGCATCCGACTTGGCTCAGATCATGATCTTGCCCTTCAGAGTTTGAACCCCACCTCAGGCTTTATGCTGACAGCTCAGACCCTGGAGCCTGTTTCAGATTCTGTGTCTACCTCTCTCTCCGCCCCTCCCCTGGTTGTGTTCTATCTCTCTCTCTCTCTCTCTCTCTCAAAAGTAAATAAACATTAAAAAAAATTTAAAGAAAAAGACTCTGTTATCTAGCAAGAAAATCTGGGAAATCTAGAAAAATCTGGAAAATCACTACTGCTAAAAAAAAAATACCTTCATCAAAATAAATTGGCTTTAGAAATGGGAAATCTCTCTATCGACCTGGATTGTTATTTTTTGTTCCACAGTACTAAACGAATTTTATTACATGTACTGCTAAAAATAATCACCAAATCATAAGTGGTAAAAAGAAAAAAGAAGAAGAACACTAAACAGACACAACAAAATACCCTCCTATCCAAAGAAGTTATATCTCTTGGTGGCATTTCAATTAAAACAAAATCTACCCAAGGTAACATGATAATGTTTACTGGCCTCTATTTATTTTAAATGCATAGATAAAATGCAAATTCTCACTAAAGCAAAAGTGTATTACAATTTTCTTTAGATAAAATGAAAATATTCATCAACACCCAAACCCCTATATAGCCTGGAGCTAATTCCCACAAAACTTATATTTTTAAGTTTATAATTCACTTGGCTCTCACTCAACTGTCAGGAGCTTTATGGACAATATATCTTGCTTTAAAGTTCTTATTAAAATAATTAAGTAAAATAGATTGTAAAGTCAGATGTTGCCACAATTTACTGCCACTTGTTTACTTTTATTTTCCATTGTGAGAGGCCTTTGAAAGCAATTTCCCATATTATCCTCTTTCTACTCCTCCGAATAGAAGCTAATACTGAATGTCAAACTCCCTTTCCTCCCTAGAGAACCAGAGAGTATTCTTACAGGAATTTAGAAACACCCTCTTGCCTGAGGACATATCATCTGATACTCAGGATGGAGTGCTCAACCTTAGAATATCTCCAACATTAACCTTGCATGAACTCAGTCAGAAGATGGGAGCTCATAGTCCTTTACACATCTTGGAACCACTCCAGCAAGGAGAAGAGTCATCCTTCCAGGAGAAAAACAATAAATATCTTCAGTCCCTTTTACCTTCAAAGAGAGACTAGTGTATTGGTTAAGAATATAAACTTCGAATTCATGAACTGGATTCAAATGGTGGTTCTACCATTTTTAGGGTGGAACTTTGGACAACTCACACTTCTTGAGGTTCTTTCCTCATTTGTCATATATAGGACTAATAATATTTAGTTCTTACCCTGAAGACTAAGTGGTATTAAGAATGAAAAAATCTGAGTTGAATGCTTGGACATTATAGGCATTAAATAATTGTGGGGTTTTTTTGTCCTGGGAAGCAGAGCCTGAGTTGGAGATTCTTGGTCAGGAGATTTATTGGTTGAGTATACTCAGGAGGACAATGAGAAAATCGGGAGGGGACAAAGGGAACACGTTTGCAGAATATGGCCTTGGCTGGGAAGGTTTCCAAGGAAGGTTTGCAGCTAAAATTACATCAGTTAGCCCCTCTTAGAAGGGTGTGGAGGTGTAGCCTTTCCAACATGGGAACTTCCAGTTGGCAAAGGGAAATTCTCCAGAGAAGATTGCGTCTTTGAATTGTCATAACACTAACTGCAAGGAGAGAGAGGTGCACCTGTTGGTAAAGGGGATCTGAATGGGACACCCAAAGTGCCCACTAGAGCTTACCGCTGTCACTGCTCAGATCCGCTCTCTTCTTATGCCAAATACACCCACTGAGGCACAGGATTCTAAGTGGTTACAATTTCTGGGAAAATTTCAAAGAGGGGAGGGTTAGCTGGACAAATTAGAACTCCAACTGCTGCTTTTGTTCCCAATGCTGTAATTCAGTGGTTCTCAATCGGGGGAGATTTGACAATGTCTGGAGACATTTTCCATCACCATATCTGGAGGTGTTACTGGCATAATGTCCTACAATGCACAGAACAGCCCCCATAGCAAAAAATTATTCAGTGCAAAGTGTCAAGAGTGCTGAGGTTAAGAAACGCTGCTGTCACTGATATGCGTCATTTCATTGATTCTCCACCTGTTCTAGATTCTCCTTCCCTCAGCGAGCATATACATATGCTGGTCCAAGTGGCTGATCTAGTGGGTTAACAGAGACTTACATCCCAGAGTGGTCTAGGCCCTATTTTGGCATGTTCTGTCAGATTCTAGTTTCAGTACAAACACATTTAGTTACATTTGGATATGGAAGTATGGAAAAGATGTTCAAGTGAATCACTTGGGTACAAAACATAATCCTCAACTTGCCACCAAGAGGCTGAGTGATCTTCTCATGGGACAGTATGGTTCTGGGGCTCAGTCTTAGTCTATGTTGCTGACAGGTCAGACATTCAGCTGTTGCAGTAGCTAGACTACCCTGAGTGAGAGGAAGCATATGGTATAGGGCCCATATATAGCCCTGTGGAGTATTGCTAGGCTTATCTGACCTTTTATTTGATGGGTCATAAGGGTAACTTCTGGCTACTTGGTTATCTGCTATCAAATGGTTAGAAGCTCAGTTTCTACAGTGACCTAGTAGCAGTATAGGAACTGGTTGTTTTGTTTTCTTGTAAGAGCTTTATTTCTATAACTCACATACTTTAATTCACTCTTTTGAAGTGTATAATTTAGTGTTTTTTTAGTTCATTCACAGAGTTTGGCAACCATCACAACTATCTCATTTACAGCATTATTATCATCACCAAAGAAAACCTAATACCCATTAGCAGTCTCTCCCATTCCCTCCAATTACCGCAGTTTTAGGCAACCATTAATTTATTTTCTGTCTCCATGGATTTGCTTATTTTAGAAGCTTCATAAAATTAGAATCAAATAATATGTGGCCTGTGTGTCTGGCTTCTTTCACCAAGCGTAGAGTTTTCAAGGTTTATTCATACTGTAGCAGGTATTGGTACTTTATTCCTTTTCGTTTACAATAAATACATTTTAGTTGTGTAGATATACAAAATTTCATTTATCTGTTCATCAACTGATGGATATTTGGGGGGTTTCCACTTTTTGTCTGTTAAGAAGAATGCTGCTGTGGGGTGCCTGGGTGACTCAGTCAGTTAAGCATCTGATTTCAGTTCAGGTCATGATCTCGTGGTTCATAGGTTCAAGCCCCATGTCGGGCTCTGCACTGTCAGCACAGAGCCTGGAGCCTGCTTCGGATTCTGTGTCTCCCTCTCTCTCTGCCCCTCCCCAACTTGTACTCTGTCTTTCTCTGTCTTAAAAATAAAAAAAATAAAAATAAGAAAAAAAAGAATAATGCTGCTATGAACACCTGTGTACAAGTCTTTATGTGGATGTATGTCTTCAGTTCTGCATACTGAGGAGTGGAATTGTTGGGTTATAAGGTAACTCTGTGTTTAACATTTTAAAGAACTGCAGAGTTATATTCTAAAATGACTGCACCATTTTACAAACTGACAATTATTTTAACCATCCTAGTAGGTGTTACTTTTGTTTTTGTTTTCATTGTGGTTTTGATTTGCTTTTCCCTAATGACCAGTGATGTTGAATATCTTTTCATGTGCTTATTGACCATTTATTTATCTTCTTTCGAGAAATACTTATTCAAATTATGTGCCTATTTTTGAATGGACTGTTTTTTTTAAATATTTTAGTGGTTAAAAGATATTCCCCTCAGCCTAGTCATTGAATTGTCTTGGCAGTGTTGTAGAAATCAATTGACCTTAAATGTAAGGATTTCTGGACTGCCAATTCTATTCCATTGATCTACACATCTATCCTTAGGCCAGTACCACACTATTTTTATTACAGTAGCTTTGTGGTGAGTTTGAAATCAGGAAGTATAAGTCTTCCAATTTTGTTCTTCTTTTTCAAGAACATTTTGTCTATTCTGGGTCCTTTGTACATCCATACAAATTTTAGTGTCAGTTTGTCAATTTATGCAAAGTCACTTGGGATTTTTTTTTAAATGTTTATTTCTGAGAGAGAGAACACGAGTGAGAGAGGGGCAGAGGGGGGGCGGGAAGAGGATCCAAAGTGAGCTCCACGTTGACAGGGAGCCCCATGTGGGGCTCAAACTCACCAACTATGAGATATGACCCGAGCTGAATGCTCAATGGACTGAGTCACCCAGGCACCCCAAGTCATGTGAAATTTTAATTGAGATTGCATGCACTCTGTAGATTGATGCAGGGAGTACTGTCTTCTCAGTAACATTGTCTTCCAATCTGTGAATATGGTCTATCTTTCCATTTATTAAGTCTTTCTTGCATTTTTCAAGGATGATTTGTAGTTATCAATGTAGAAACTGTACACATCTTTTATTAAAATTCATTCCTAATTATTTGTTTTCTTTTTGTTGTTATTGCAAATGAAATGTTTCATTAATTTCATTTTTGGATTGTTCATTGCTACTTTTTAAAAATTCAATCAAATTTTGTATATTAATCTCATATCTTGCAACATTGCTGAACTCATTTATTAGTTCTAATAGTTTTATTTTTGGAATAAAGGAATATGAATTCCTCAGAATTTTCTACATATAAGAGTGTGCCTTCTGCAAATAGAAATATTTTTTTATCACTTCCTTTCTAAACTAAATGCCTTTTATTTCTTTTTCTTACCGAATTACCTTGGTTAGACTTCCATTACAATGCTGAATAGAAATGGTAAAAGTGAAAACTTTTGTTTTGTTCCTAATCTTAGGGGGAAAGCATTCAATCACCATTGACTATGGTGTTAGATGTGAATTTTTCGCAGAAACCATTTATCACATTGAGGAAGTTTGCTTTCACTTCTGGTTTGAGACGTTTTGTTTTTGTTTTTGCTTTATTTGCTTTTAAATATGGAATGCTTCATGAATTTGCATGTTATCCTTGTGCAGGGGCTATGCTAATCTTCTCTGTATCATTCCAATTTTTATATGTGTTGCCAAAATAAGCACTGGTTTGAGAGTTTTAATCATGAAAGTGTGCTTGATTCTGTCAAATGTTTTCTCATCTATTGAGATGATCGTGTGGTTTTCTTCTTTATCCTACTGATATTGTGTATTGCATTAATTATCCGGTGCTTAAATAATGGTAGAATCTTGGTGTACACCCCACTTGCTCATGGTGTATAATTTATTTACATATGGCTGGATTTAATTTTCTAGTATTTTGATGAGAATTTTTGCATTTATGTTCAGAAGAGATATTGGTCTGCAGTTTTCTTTTTTTGTGATGTTTTGCCTGTTTGGTATTAGTATAAAACTAGCCTCATAGTATGAACTGGGAAACATTCCTTCCTGAAATTTCAATTTTTTGGGAAGAAATTCAGGTGGACTGTTATTCTTTTAAATGTGTTTTAAAATTCACCAGTGAAGTCATCTGAGCCTGCGATTTTCTTTAGAGAAAGTCTGTTCAAAGTTTTTATTTCTTACTGAAGCAGTTTTGATTATTTGTTTCTTTCTAGAATTTTTTTCCCATTAGTTTAGGTTATCTAATTTGCTGGCATACAAATTTTTATAGTACTCTTTATAATGCTTTTTATTTATGTAAGATGTATATTGATATTTTATCTTTTTTTAAAAAAATTTGAATTTATTTATTTTGAGAGAGAGAGAGAGACAGAGAGGCAGAGAGAGAGTGAGAAAATCCCAAGCAGGCTCCAGGCTGTCAGCACAGAGCCCGATGGGAACTTGAACCCACCAACTGTGAGATTGTGACCTGAGCCGAAATCAAGAGTGGAATGCTCAACTGACTGAGCCAACCAGGCGCCCCTTGATATTTTCTCTTTTATTTTTATTTTAATAATTTGTGTCTTCTCTCTTTTTTGAGTGGTCAGTATAGCTAAATGTTAACTTGGGTGAATTTTTGAAAGAACGAAATTTTGTTCTGTTGATTTTCTCTATTGTTTTTTTCTACTCTTTATTTCACTTATTTATACAGTATTCTTTATTTTTCCTTCCTCTGCTTGGTTTGGGTTATTTTTTTCCTTCTAGTTTCTTAGGTGGAAGTTTAGGTTATTGTTTTGAGATACTTACTTGTTTTTTAAATATAGGCATTCATAGGTATAAATTTCCCCTGTAAGTACTGTTTTAGCTGCACCACACGAATTTTGGTATGTATCTCCTAACATTTAGTATTCATTTTCATTTATCTCAAAGTATTCTGTAGGTTTTATTGTGATTTTCATTTTGACCCATTGGTTATTTATTCACATATTATTTCCACATATTTGTGACTTTTCCTAATTTTCTTCTATTACTGATTTCTAATTTCATGTCATTGCCATCAGAGAACATCTTTTAGATGACTTTCTCTTTTTAAGTTCATTGAAGCTTGTTTTATAGCCTAACATAGGGTCTATCCTGAAGAATGTTCCATGTGCTTTTGAAAAAAATGTGTACTCTGCTATTGTTGCATAGAATATTCTATAGATATCTATTAAGTCTAACTGGATTAAAGTACTGTTTAAGTCCTATGTCTATGTTAATCGTCTTCAACTCTTAATCTTTTTTTTTTTTTTAATTTTTTTTAACATTTATTTATTTTTGAGACAGAGAGAGACAGAGCATGAATGGGGGAGGGTCAGAGAGAGGGAGACACAGAATCCGAAACAGGCTCCAGGCTCCGAGCTGTCAGCACAGAGCCCGATGCGGGGCTTGAACTCACAGACCATGAGATCATGACCTGAGCCGAAGTCAGCTGCTCAACCGACTGAGCCAACCAGGCGCTCCTCTTAATCTTGATTTGTCTATTTCATCCTTCAATTGTGTTAGTTTTTGCATATTTTGAAACATTTTTCTTTGGTGTATGTGTGTTTTAATTGTTATGTGTACTGAATTGATTGACGTGTTTGTCATTATAAAATGTGCTTTTTTGTTTCTAGTAATAATTTTTATTGTAAAGCCTGTTTTCTCTTATATTAATATAGCAATTCCAGTCTCCTTTTGGTTTTGGCATACATGGTATATCTTTTTCATTCTTTACTTTCAACCTCTTTATGTCTTTGAATCTCATGTGTTTCTTGTAGATAGTATACAATTAGATATTTTTTTAAAAATCCATTTTCAGTTTCTGCCTTTGATCGGGGTGTCCACTTAAGTTTATTATAATATTTGATAAAGTGGGATTTATATCTATCATTTTGCTGTTTGTTTTCTACCTCTTATGTCATTTTATTACTTTATTCCTCTATTGGTTTCTTCTTTTGTGTTAAAAGATATTTTGTAGAGTACCATTTTTACTTTCACTATACCTTTTGAATTACTTTCTTACTTATAGCCCTGAAGGTTGCATTTAACATTGACATCTTAAAATAATGTATTTCGAATTAACACCAACTTAATTTCACAAAACATTTCTTCAATATCATGATTCCCTGTTCCTTCTTTGTATTATTATTGTCATGAAAATGACAACTTTTAGCATTTAACTCCATCAACAGTTTTATAATTATCACTTTATGATCCTGTCTTTTGAATCAAATAGGAGGAGAAAGGAGTTACAAACAGAAAAACACTTTATACTTTCCTTCATATTTACCTATGTAATTGCCTTTTTTGGTGTTGTTTATTTCTTCAAGTGGATGTGAATTACTGTCTAATGCTCTTTCATTTCAGTTCAAAGGACTCTAGCATGTCTATAGCATAGATTTGCTTAACAAATTCTGTCAGTTTTTATTTGGTATTGTCTTCATATCATCTACATTTTTGAAGGATGGTTTTCCTTGATATATAATTGTTGGCTGTCCATTTTTTTTCCTTTTCAGCACTTTGAATATGACATCCCATTGCCTTCAGACATCCATGGTTTTAATAAGTCAGTTGTTAACCCTATTGTGAATCTCTTGTCTGTGATGAGTCACTTTTCTTTCACTGCTTTCAAAATCTCTCTCTCTTTTAATGTTTATTTATTTTTGAGAGAGAGTGAGAGACACAGAGAGAGAACAGGGGAGGGACAGAGAGACAGGGAGACACAGAATCCAAAGCAGGCTCCAGGATCTGAACTGTCAGCACAGAGCCCGATGTGGGGCTCAAACTCATAAATGGCAAGATCATAAGCTGAGCTGAATTTGGACGCCCAACCGACTGAGCCACCCAGGCACCCCTCAAGATCTCTTTTTGTCTTTGTCTTTGACAGTTAGTCAATACTATTTCCAGATGTGGATTTCTTTGAGGTTCTTTTACTTGGAGTTTGTTGAACTTCTTTATGTTTATATTAATAATTTTTATCAAACTTGGGAAGCTTTTGGCCATTATTTCTTCAAATATTCTTTCGGCTTCTTCCTTTCTCTATTTTCTTTCTGGGTCTTTGTCATAGTCTGTTTAGACATAAACAAAATACCAGAGACTGGATAGCTTATAAACAATGGAAATTTATTTCTTACAGTGCTTGAGACTGGGAAGTGCAAGATCAAGGCACCAGCCTTAGGTGAGCCCTGTTCCTAGCTCATTGCCAGCACCTTTTTGCTGTGTTATCACATGATGGAAAGAAAAGGACCTCTTTTATAAGAACACTAATTCCATTCATGAGGGCTCTACCTTCATGACATAGCATTTCCCAAGTCATCACTTCCTAATACTATCACATCAGGCATTAGGATTTCAACACATGAATTTTGGGAGAATACAAATGTCCAGACCACAGCAGTCTTCAATTTGATTGAATTTATGTTGATTCCTTAATGATATTCCACATGTCTTTGAGTACTGTTTTCTTCATTGTTTTACTTTCTTTCCTCAAACCTGATAATCTCAATTGACTTATCTTCAAGTTCATTGATTCTTCTGTTAATTCAAATTTTATGTTTAGCCTCTCTAGGAAATTTTTCATTTTATTTTAGTTTTTGACTCCAGAATTTCTATTTGATATTTTGAAGTCTTTGTCTAGTAACACCAATATCTGTTCTTCCTTAGGGATAGTTTCTATTTATTACTACCCCCCTCCCATATATGGAATAGTTTTCCTGTTTCTTTGCATGTTTCATAGTTTTTTCTTTTTTTTTTTTAAAAACTATACAGTTTAAATAATATGAAGCTACAACTCTGGAAATCAGATTACCTACCCCCCCAAGGTTGGTTGTTGCTGTTTATTTGTTTAGTGACTTTCCCTGTATAAATCAATAAAGTGTGCATTCTTTATTATATGTGGCCACAGAATTCTTTTTCCCAGTTATCTTAGTGGTAAGCTAATGATTAGATAGAGATTTACTTAAATGTCTTGAATGAGTAAGTCTCCCAGTCTTTGCTAAAAGGTTTTTTGGTTTTGTTTGTTTGTTTTCAGTTTGGTTTTTTTTTTTTTGTATTTTGTTTTTTGTTTTTGTTTGTTTGTTTTTTTTGGTGGGAAAGCTTCAGTGCTCTAGCAGGCAGTTTAAAACCTGCCTTAGCCTTCACTACCCGCTTGTGAAGAAACTCAAAGTCATCCAATAGAGAATACAACCTTCTTAGGTCCTTCCTGGGCATATGCAGAACCTTGAAACTATGTATGATCTCCTAGATCCCATGGAATGTACTGGAGCTTGTCAAAATCCTCTACAGACATCACATTTCTCAGCTTTCCTTTCGAGTTAGTCAGTCAGTCTCTTGTTAGTCCCAAATGGTATTATTGCCTCAGGAAGCTGTGATGTTAAACAATTGCCACTGATTGTTTTTGACAAATGCCTTGAGGATAGGGCTGTTCATGAGCCCTGAATCAAGTCAAATAAAGATAAACTCTGAGAATAAACTTTTCTAGGGAACAACTGTAAAACAGATTTAACAGTGACCATTCTCTGGGAATAGAACTTGATGGGATTGCTTCAAATCTGTTTTGCCCCTCTAACGGATAGATGATAGGCTGCCAGTTTTTACAATGATTGTGGTTGTGAAGCTGTTGGTACTCAAGGTTACCATGGAGCTGGGGAGATGGGAATGGAGATTAGACAAGTTAAAATACCACAAAGATCACTACTGTTACCAAGATTTTCTTGTTTTTTTCTTTAAAGAATATATTTGGAATTTTTCAAATTTTTGGTTAATTTCAAGAGCTCTGGTTGATTTTGAAAAATTTTTGCTAGTGACAATTGTTGCTTTACAGATGAGCAGATTTTCAGAAATCCTTACTTTATTATTTTGGAAATTCTCCCTACAGGAATTCCTTTTTAAACAGTACATGGTTTCTCTGAAGTGTGCTGCAATTCTCCTATTAAATTTTGCATGAAACTATTTACAGCATCTTTCTCTACCGCAGATAACTCAAGTAGCCTAAGATGTTCTAGGTTATATGGCCCACGTGGCAGGGTTGAACATACCATGGCCATGTTTCCAAGCCGTTTCTTTCTCTAGCTCCAATCAGATCTAACAACCTTCAATGCCACCTGATAAATGGTTTCAAACATTATTTGCGAGTATTGAATATCTCTCCTCCATAACTCAAAGAAGTGTCTCTGAGAATTATACTCCTTTTCTAGTGATAGAAGTGAAAGATACAATAACTTATATTTTGCTTTGCAGGACATGTCCTAAAGTGTCCCAGACTACTAGAATCTTGGAAAGACTTTTGATTCAAGAAGCTCCTTAATCTTTGTAATGCTTATTTCCTAACCTCTGAAGCACATGCCTATTCTGGATGAATTGAAAAGTACTTCTTTTCAAGGCATCCAGGATACCTGCTACCTCTTCCTCACTGGATTTGTTATACGTGAAGTCATCAATATAGTGGGCCAATACGATATTGCTTGGCAAGTGCCAGATAGTCCAGGTTTTTGAAATATACTGTGACAGATAGCAGTAGTAATACAGATCCCTAAGGTATGATCATTAATGTGTATAGTTGTTCATTCTATTTAAATGCAAAGCAATTTTGACGCTCCTTCTATAGGAAGAAACAATTGCCGTGGACCCTGAGCATCCCTGCACATTCTTGCTAGGTATGCCAAGAATGTAAGACCCTGACTGCTCTTTAGCTTGGCCATTTCTGATGATTGTGTCTGACAGATGAGGTAACATGATTTTCTTCCACTTTTATTATACTGGTAAATACCCAAAGCTCATTATTTCTCTCCTACAACACAACCCATTGTAAGTACAGGCAACCATGATCATGATGTGTCCTTTTATCTGCCTCTGGGAAACTGAAGAAAACAAACATATAGCTCTGGTTAGTGCTTCTGTAATACAGACCTACGTCTCTGAGGCAAGAGTCTTGTGTTGTCTTTCAGCATTTTAAGTCTAAACAGAACCTAGCTTGTTACTTGAAATTAGAGTAAATTAGAGTAAAGTCTTAGAATTTGTACAGTTTGTAAGTTTTGGCTTAGAATTTGTACAGTTTTTAAGTTTTGCTGATGAAGACATGGGTTTCTAGAATAGAAAGGGTGAGGACCCTTGTGGGCTGGGTTAGAAAATATGAAAAAACTCCCAGGATCTAGTTTGACAATTCTCTTGTTTCAGTGGTGGGTTGGGGGAAGGCCTCCCATTATAGATAGAAACCTATTAAGTAATGTTTAGAGGCTGAATAGTGAGAGGTTAGGTTGTATCTAGTCACCAGAATGGTGCCTAGCTTCATTTTCTTCCAAATAGAAGGAGAAAGAGATATTATAATGATGATGGGGCAGCCAAAGACAATGTGGCTGCTGAGCCAAAAGGGGCCAAAAGCTGGAACAAGTAGTGTCAACAATGATGTAGCTGAGGGGAGAAAAGTAGCAGAAGATGCCGGAGGAAAGGATGGCTTCAGACTGCTAAGCAAGGCTTTGTGTTTATTTTCGGTTTTGAGCAGGTGATCTCTCAAGTTCAATGCACAAAGTTTGGATGTTTAAAATGCACCCAGAGCTCTATATTTTCATTGCTGACAATGAGGCGGACATGGATTTGAATCATCTCTCTGTCTTTTATTATCAGGGGGAAAACAGATACTTGACTACCCTGAGTTTCTGTTATCCAAGAAATAACCAGAATTCAAGGTTATTCTCGTAGCTCTTGCCAATACTCCCCTTAATGTTTTTTACTGAATTTTGTGTTATTGCTAGTGGCTTAGATATTTGTTTTGTCAGTTGGAATATAGGCAGATCAAAGACACCACTCTCTGGGGTCACAAACTGGAAATAAATCATGGCTGCTGATTGAGTGGTCTGTGTTACTAATGTAAATGCCCATGACAATCATCTGTTCTCTGACTGAAACCAAGCTGCTGATCACCCCTGCACTGCCCAGATTTCTGACTTGACAAATGGATTTATTATCATACTGGATATGGCCACACATCAGTATCAGGAGCTGGGGTTCTCTGTCTGAAACAGAGGCTACCACTGCATGCCAGGTTTGTGGCTCCCGCCAGTAGACAACTCCTTTGTGTCATGATTAAGGAGGACACATTGCAGCAGCTATGGACCCTTTCTGCTCCTGGAAGTTTGCATACACTGGACTTTTGATCTCCCTCACCCCTCTTGGGGTTACCAATGATGCCACAATAGTTTGACAGTTTTTCAGATTATGGTGTTGTGGTCCATCCATGGTATTTGGGCCATCGAAACTAATCTGTGTCATGTTTTTTACTTTCTGGACCTTATACAATATGTCAATGATGTTTCTTTTATCACAAAGACCACCCAGCAATGGGCCAATGGTATTTGATGAGCATTTCATGCTCCCTACTATCTATAGACTTTGGGAATTATTGAACACTGAAAGAACTTCTTTCTCTAACACCATCACCCTTTCCTGGTCCACACACCTCAGTGAGAGCCCAAATGAGTCTATCTCCAGAAAAGGATCATCTCATCTTGGCTATTTCCTGGGTAATAGTCAGAGAAAAATATCTAGATATGAATACAGGATAATTAGAGAAAAGGTAAACTTATAGGTTCTCAGATTGAATGCACTAATTTTGTGGTGGTAGAGGGAGAGCAAACCCCCTGGTACTCAGGGAGGGAACAACTTAGACCCCAGAAGGTATGGAGGGCAGGGGATGATGAATTCTCTCTGTCCTCTAGATTCAGCACTGCTGCCTGATTCAATTGGCAGCTATACCCGACAACCAGACCTTATGCTGAGGTTGTCTTCTCTGTTCACATGCTATAAAAATAAATACCCTCGGGTAAACATGGCAGGTCTTGACCTATTCTGCTGTATCTGATGCTGTCAGTGGAAGCTCCCAAACATGAAGATGCACAACACAACCTTGTTTCAATCTAACTGATTGATCATACACTCCTCCAGATGCCTGAGTGGACCTAGGTTATGCCACATGTGGCAATCAAGGCTTGATGATGCTGACCTTGTGGCTTAACAAAACCAGCATAACAGTGATTCAGATCACATTTAACAACAAATCCTGAACTGGAGTGACTGAATAATGACTCTTCAGGGTGTATGTTTGTATGTAAAGAGAATGAGTCATGGAATGACTCTCCACTGGGGACTGGGCTTGCTTTGTGGGCCAACTTTTGTCCCGGCAATTATTGGAAGTCTCACAGAAATCTTTCTATCACATTCTGTTGATTAAGACAGTCATCAATGTATCCAGATTCAAGGGCCAATGTCACTCTAAGAAGTACATGAGGGATGAAATACATATTGAGGTAGTCATCTTTGGAAAATTTAATCGGTTATGCTTCATTATGATGGTATTTTACTTTCATATCTATTGAAACAGGCTTCAGGGATTCCTCCACATCCAACTATAATGAATCCACTTGTTCAAAATCTGATTGTATTTAGATATTGTTGTGCTATTTATTCACATCTCGTAAATTGCTGCTATCACAATCAGCCTTGGTTTTGTGTGAGTAAAGTGTTTTCATTATTAAATTCCACTCTTTGAATTGTACACTCCATATGAAAAGAATTTTGTTTTGTTCTTGGCTATACACCCAGAATCTAGAATGCTGCCAGTTGTGAACTAGGTACTCAATAAATATTTGCTGAATGAAGAAAACCCAAAGGACTTATGTCAACTTCCCATAAGTAGTTGACAGGCAAGGTCCATAATCTGCTAGGCAAAACTGAGGATGGTTTACAAGGGCCATTACTGGGTCAAAAAAGACAGAGGGTCAAGTAAGAAATTACCAAAGCTCAAAGCACAAATTACCCTAGAGTTTTGGGTCATTAAACTCTGCAGAAAAGGTTCTGCCTCCCTTGGAACTGTTTTATTTGTCTCTCCATATGTGCAGCAGTATTATTTATTTGTAAAACGCCAGTGTCTAACTGATACATGGCCAATGAAATTTCTATCCTCTTACTGGCACCTTAAATATATGTAAATAATCACATATTCACATGCTTATATATAGTTATCCTAGAAACCCTATAGATAGAAATTAACAGCTTCATTTTAGATGATTTACCTATTCAACATCATTAGATGAAGTGGCACAGATTTGATTTAGGCTTCTTTGTTGGTTTTTCTTCTTTAGCTCCATTGTTTTGACCAATATTTCAACTACCTACTCTGATTTACTGCAGGTTTGAAAAACAAAGACAAAACACATTTACATCCGATGTTTACCCACAGGCAACCATCCACGCAGACTGATTTTAGTTAGTTGTATTTGGATGCTTATCCTAACAAAAAATACTTCTCCCATTGGATTATTGATTATGACAACAGCTATAATTTCCATAGTTTGGTAGTAGCTAACATTTATTTAAATTTTACCATATGCTAAACTATTTCCTGAATGTTTATATTTTGAAACATGTATTTTTCTAACATGGGTCAGCACTTCATATTTTTCATTCAGTAATTAGGGACAAAGTTTAAAGTGCAAGTATCTATTGCAAAAATAATCAATCAATTCAGTGTCACATTAACTCTTTCTTGTTTATCAGCTTCATAGAAAGCTGAGATCCTGGGGCGCCTGGGTGGCGCAGTCGGTTAAGCGTCCGACTTCAGCCAGGTCACGATCTCGCGGTCCGTGAGTTCGAGCCCCGCGTCAGGCTCTGGGCTGATGGCTCGGAGCCTGGAGCCTGTTTCCGATTCTGTGTCTCCCTCTCTCTCTGCCCCTCCCCCGTTCATGCTCTGTCTCTCTCTGTCCCAAAAATAAATAAAAAACGTTGGAAAAAAAAAAATTTAAAAGAAAGCTGAGATCCCAGGTCAAATGTTTCTTTTTCTTCACTGAATTCGGTGTGCTGTGAGGAGTTCATTTTCAGAACTGATAGCTTTTATAGCCTGCTTCATTTATTCGAGATTTACTGTATTACTGTCTTCTATATGGGTGTTCATTACAGAGAATTTTCTATTAAAGACAACAGATTTTTTTTTCTTTTGTCCCAAATGTGAGTAACAAAAGTGTTTACATATTTGTCTGAAAATATGTTTTTTTAAATTTTCTTATTTTCATCTAGGAAGCAACTTACACAAAATGTAAATAAAAAAATAAAATCTGGAACAGAACAATAGAAATCAGAATACAAAGTAGTGAACAGTTAAGAAAGTTGATGTAAAAAAAATACATCTCTTTGGCTCTACTTATCTTGATGGTCAAAGGAAAGGGAAAGACATTCATTTAATTTACATTGACAAAAACACATTAGCTTTTTATGGGGAACAAATAATTTCCTGGCACTAATCTTTAAAATAAATTTCTATCACAGAAATGCTAGAACAGAGTAAATTGTGAGAACAGAGTAAATTAATGACCAATATCCTCAACAACGGATCTCATCACACCCAGTTGAGGTTTTAAAATGTTTTTTCTTATGTGTTCCTTATACATCCCTTAATTAACCAGATTTTGTAACACTAACATGCAACTCGGTTAAAGACATCATTAAAAGACCCAATACTACTGATTCAGTGTCCACAGGATTTATCAACCTGTTTACCGATGTTTTTAAAGAAATGAGATGCTACTTCTAAAGGTGATTAGTGGATACAAATTTATGTCTTGCCCATGGCTGGGGCTTTGTCATCTAGGTGTTTACTTCTCTCCCCAGAGACTTGAGGGATTTGGTAAAAACAACAAACAGAGTTGTTTTTTTTAAAACGTGATTGAGATTACTTTAATTTTCACTTCCAAAATTAAATTTGTTCTCATTCCTTTCAAAACACAACTTATCTTTGGGAAGAAGTCTTGATGGATCAATCCATTTGACAAAGAAATCCTGAAGAAACAAATTAACCATGACCCAGTCAAACAATAGAACATTCTCAATATCCCCAACCCCCCCACCCTGGTTGTCCTTTTTAGTCCTCATTCTCTCCTTACCCAAAGATAACCACCACCCTGACTTTAAATACCATAACTTAGTTTTGCCTACTTTTCAATTTTTTATAAAAGGAGTCATACATTTTATATTCTTTTTGCATCTGGCTTCTTTTGCCTAATGTTATATTTGTGATTCTCATACCCAAGTTCATGTTGTGGTGTGTAGCAGCGATTCACCAATTTTTATTTCTGGATAACATTTCATTGTAGAAATATACCACACCTTATTTTACACAATTTAAGTACTAACGAACATGTGGGGTTTTCTAGTTTGGGGCTGTTATAAATAACACACTGGACATTCTTGGACAAGCCTTTCAGTGCCCTTGTAGGAGAGAGATTGCTGGATCACTGGAGATGTAGATGTTTAATGTTGATAGATACTTCCGGTTTCCCAGTCAGGATTAATTTATACTCCTATCTGCAGTGTATGAGGATTCCAGTTGTTCATTATCCTTAACGCTGATTCTGTCAGTCTTTTTTTATTTTTTATTTTTTTAATGTTTTATTTTATTTTTGAGAGAGAGACAGAGTGTGAGCGGGGGAGGGGCAGAGAGAGAGGGAGACAGAATCCGAAGCAGGCTCCAGGCTCCCAGCTGTCAGCACAGAGCCCGACATGGGGCTCAAACCCAGGAACCGTGAGATCATGACCTGAGCCGAAGTTGGACGTTTAACTGCCTGAGCTACCCAGGCGCCCCTCTGTCAGTCTTTAATTGGGGTCATTCTGGTGGTTGTGTAGTAGTATCTTACTGTGGCTTGAATTTGCATTTGCCTAGTGACAAACGAGGTTGGTCACTTTATCACAGGCTTGTTGACTGTTTGTGATCCTTTCTGTGAGGTTTTTTGCCAATTTTTCTATTAGCTTGTATGTCTGTTTCTTAAATAGATTTAAAATTTGTAGTATGTTATGGGTATGACCCTTACTTTTTCAGTCTCTTAATTTTTTTATGAGTAGAAGCATTTAATTTTAATTTTACTGAAACCTAATACATCAGTCTTTTCCTTAAGTTAGTGTCTTTTCCTACCTCATGTCATGAAGATGTTCTTTGTTTTCCTCTAGAAGCCTTAAGATTTTACTTTTTACATTTAGATCCACATAGAATCCTGTCACCAGAACAGCAGTGAGATAGTAGACATACTAACAGTAATAGTCCCTGCCATTTGTGTGTTTCACCAGATTTCCTTAAAGGAGTTCCCATTTGTAGGCTGTATGAAAGCCTCAAAATCTGTATATATAGCCTGAATGTAAAAACTCCAATTCCATGAGAAAGAAATCAAGTGAATAAAAGTTAAAAAAAAAAAAAAAAAAGCAGCAACGCTTAGTGGGAATTCTAAAGCAGCACATCAATAAAATATAAAAATATCAAAGTACAAAAATAATGCACTGAGAACTCAGAATAGAAGAAAATGGATCAAAAAGATTAGCAACAATAGGGGCTGACAAATGAAATCGTTAATGTACTGCTTCAATCTGCAAAGTATTGTTGAAAGGCAAGCGAGAAAGAACAGGAAAAATTGTTGAAAGTCAGGGACATAAATAATTCTAGTGTTATCACTTTATAGGTTAGGATTCTAAGTTCACACTCAAGAGGCTTCTTATTTTCTTGTTATTACTTTGTTTTCACTCAGGTAAGCTCTTATCCAGATGGGGAGATGGTGTTTTTGTTATATCATCTATTGTCAATATGACAAAATGGAAAGCTTGTGTTTTATCCCGCTGGTTAAATCTGAATATTGCTTTTTCATTAAATTATTTTTTATATCAGGCCTCTATTTAAGTGCACAGACGTCAATGAAATAAGTAGCTTCAAATAAAAAAAGAAGAAAGAAAAATACAGCGTAATTTAATATCACTCTCACTGTCATTCACTAATATCTCTCTAAGTAAGCATGAAAACCATTTCCTTTGGAGTAGCAAGAAGAAACTTGTGATGATCTTTCGGAATCGGAGCAAGTACTCCATGTGACTGACTACTTACTTCTTCTCCCCACTTATTTTTTTTCTTTGGATAAGTTTAATATCCCCTGAACTCTGGGTATCTTTGTGTTGTTGTTGCAAAACTAGTTATCTTTTCAATTAAAATTATTTTAGCAACATTGCAAAAGTTGGAGCCTATCATCCTTACTACAGACTAACCTATAAAACAATGCTTAAAAACAATTTCCTGAAGATTTAAAGCAGGGAGTTAAAGTTACCTCACCTCAGCTTTTTTTGCCATTTAGCTGATTTGATGATGGTGGTCCTACAGAGAGGTTGTTGACATAGTTGATACTTAAAAATGTTACACATTTGTTAGAAAAAGTTATAAACTTACTGTAAATACAAATAAAAATGTTATCACTATCCAAAAACCTTAAGCAATATCACACTCCACTGCATGATACTAATTGAAGGAAATTTCATAAATATTGAATATGATACCCGAGGAACAAATGAACTTGTGGAATGTGATAAAGCTTTATGAAAATATTTGATACAAGAGCTCAGCACTTCTAAGCTGCTTCTTTTCTTCTCAGATTCCAACACTAAGCACTCACCCGGAGATAATCTAAAAAGACATTCTTTGTTACCCATGACTAGTCTCTTGACCATGGAGGTGAATAGATTAGAGTAAGTGAGAATTTAAAATAGAGGTGTACAGTGAGAAAGAGATATGGAGCTTGTGGGTTTGTATGTTCTTTTTCTTTAAAAGAAAAAGAACAATACAAAGAGAAGGAAAAAAAAAGCAAACTTTAGAAATTTCCCAAGGCCTGGATGTACCTAGCTCCCTGCTTAGAGTGAGTACTCTGTACATCATCCTAAAGTGGTGACCTATTATTTTGATGTATATATATGTGTGTATATATATATACATATATATGTATATATACATATATATATATATATATATATAGAGAGAGAGAGAGAGAGAGAGAGAGAGAGAGGTAATATGTGAGCAAAACCATCTAAATATTAGATTCTGTATTGCCTTCTACACACAAACTCATCCTTAGTCAATGGGGAGCCTTTAGAGGATGTTCAGGTATTGACATATTCTAGGATTTGCATGTTACAGTTTCTAGTAGCTGGTTGAGGTTATTCTGGAAATGACAATACCACAAGAAGAAATAGTAATAAAAATAAGAGCTGGAACTTACTGTTTACTATGGGCAAGGCCCTCTTTGAAGAGTTTACCATGTAATACTTATTTAATCTTCACAATAATCATGCAAGACTAATTTCATTATTGGTTTTATTTCATAGACATGGAGGTGAAGTGACTTGTCCCAGGTCACATGGCTTGAAAATGACAGAACCGGGATATAAACATGGGCAGTTGGGATATAGAATCTGTGTAATGACATCCTACGCTTCCATTATGAAGAGGCTGTTGCCAAATTGATGAGATGTAATTTGAACATTAAGTAAGAGTGTTTGAAAAGGGACCAGGGAAGATAAGAGAGATTTTGAGAAATATTTAGGGAATAAAATGAGCAGGACTTAGTAGCTAATAGGATATCATGAGTGAGTGTGATACATGAATGTGGGATGATTCTTTGATTCCTGCATTGAATTACTTGTCCTTTATATATCTGAGCAGATTTGTTCCAAATAATGTTAAGAGACTAGACCATAATCTTCAGTGAAAACAGACATGATTTTTGCCTTCAATTTTATAACTCTAGTTGGAGAGATTTTTATTAATTAAATAATCACCCTATTCAACGTAAATTGTTATGGAAGAGAAAGAACACATTTTGTGTGTGTGTGCGTGTGTGTGTGTGTGTGTGTGTGTGTGTTAATGAGACTACAGAACTTTGAGTGAGGCTAGAGACAGAGAAGACTCTGAGGGATTGATGGGTAGGAGTTAATTAGAACAAGGCTCCTCCTAAGTGATGGTGCACCACGCAGCAAGAGAAACTTGAAGAGGAGAAACACATTCAGGAGGGATGATAAGGATATCCATGGTGCAAGTGTCTATTGGACAATAGTGGACATGACTTTGCTGTTGAGAAAAGCCACGAGGACGATATCTGAGGACATTTACATTTTGAGGTGGAAGGCAGGCAGGGATGGCACAGTTTGATGATATGTGTGGAGGTGAGACTGCCCCGGGAGTATGTGAAATGGGAGAAAAGAGGAGTGGTAAGGAAGGGCTAAACCAGCATTATATTTAAGAGCTGTGTCAAGAAGGAATCACCTAACAATCACCCAAATAAAAGGGTCCAAGAGAAAGGAAGGAAACCAGCCTGAAAAGAATGTGGAGGAAGAGATCATTTCAGAGAGAAAAGTCAGGTCAAACGAAGACTGATTTTGGTAACTTGTCAGTTAATAGTGACCTTGGAAAGGACAATTTCAGTGGAGTGGTAGCATCAGAAGCCAGATTGGGTTGAAGGGAAATAAAAGTTAAGAAAACGGAGGCTGTGAAGCATACTTGCATGACTGTTTTCCAACGGCTTGGCTGTGAAGGGAGAAAGGTGACAGTGACCAGAAAAAGAGCCAGCAAGTTTTTTGTTGCTTTGTTTTGCATACATGCTTTCTGATCAGAAATTGAGTATAAGTTTATATGCCTGAAAGGGAGGGTCATGGAGAGAGGGACCTGAGACCTCGGGCCTCACTGACTGCTGAAGGTCAGAGAGGAGATGGAGAAGGATGGGTTCTGGGCACAAGGTGAGGGAAGAATCCTTCACCAGAGGCATCTCATTATCTGAGTCAGGAGGGGCTGAGTGTAAGGACAGATGCTACTGCTTGTGATGAATATATTAGCCTGCAGCTATTAAGTGCTCAGGTGTCAGGCCTCATGCTGAACTGTGTTCCTGTGGGATCAGTTCTAAGTGTCACTACACCCCATGGGGGAGGAAGCCAGCCCAGAGAGGTTAAGTGACTTGCCTAAGGCCACATAGCTAGTATGTGGCTGAGTTGGAACTTGAAACCAGAGCTGTCTGATTCCGTCCAGAGGCGTGAGAAGTTAAGAGTGTTATCTAAAAGCCTCATTGGTCTCTCTAGAAGTCATTGGCTGTGATACGGGGGAGTAACAGCCTTGAGCAAGGGGTGAGAATTTGGAGTATGAGGTGTGGAGATGGACAAAGGAATTCCCCAAGGTCACAGGAATTACCCTGGTTCACTGGATTGTGTGCACTTGCCCTAGGGCCATGCATTTGCAATTTACTTAGATCTCAGTGTCCTATTGAGCTTAATTTAAGAGCTTACTTAGCTCAGGGATAACAAACTGGGCCAGAACAGACGGGTATTGTTGGCTGAGCTCTCCTGGCCTCCCTCAGTTGCATGGAGACAAACTGGTTGCCACGGCTAATCTGAGGAGGCTGAGCAGGTCTGAACAGGCTGAAAGCTCTGACTATTCCCCATTACCAAATGCTGTCACATATGCCTTCCTGGTATGCAGGAAGCTCAGGGGCTCAGGGGCTATAATAACAAGACCCTTCCGGATAACAGAATGCACACTGAAACTAACAACATACACTTGCAATGGCTATTTCCAATTTATTCATACGTCTGGAGGACTGCCCTAATGGGCTGGTAGTGGTCCAGGTTTCCCCCCATGTGAATTCCTACTACAGCAAGAACACACAAACATCGCAGCTAAGGATGATACCAATGATCATAGCAACAGACTGAGAGATTAATATTTTTCTACCAAAGAGTCAACCATAAGGAAGCATAATTAGATAATTGTGAATAAATGCTAGCTTTGCATAAGAAACAAAAGAATATGAATGTCAAAAAGCCCATAAAATGTTTACAACACCGTAAAAGTTAGTCTCAAAAAGGATTTCAACCCAAGTCCTTTGAAGACTGAGCGATAATAGCAGGGTGGCGAAAGGTCAGAGAAGGACCCATGCAGGCAGCATCCACACTATCAGCCTCATTCTGATTTCCAGTAAGCTCTTTTGTATCTCTTGATAAACAGTTATGTGGTAATGAAACTCTTCAAGGTTATTCCTTTGAGAATATAGCTAGAATTGCCTCTCACTGCTCTCCAGGCAGAATATTCTGATATTATTATTTATTTTGGTGTCTTGTTCTGAAAATGATTTGAGTTATCTTACAAAATTCATAGTCTATACTAGTACAACATAAATATATGAGAAAATAAACCGAGGAAAACAAAACCTAGGGGTAAAGTGTGTGTGTGTGTGTGTGTGAGTGTGTGTGTATGTGAGAGAGAGAGAGAGAGAGAGAGAGAGAGAGACAGATTTTGACATTGATAAATATTTTTAAAAGCAGAAGTTATATATCTTTTAGTTTCTAATTCAACCTAAACCTTCCATAGGGTATCACAATAAAGAAAAGTATGTCTTTTAATTTGACGAAACATAAACTTATATCTGTACTAGAAAAATAGGTGGTGAAAAGCCTCTCTTGAGAAAGAGTGAATGGACAAATAAAGATTTCTCATCTCAGACAAAAGAAAATATTCAAGGAAGGGAGCCAAAAAAAAGAAGATTCTAAGGAGAGAGATGGAAAGTAATGCCAAGAGGCAAACACATAAAAAAGATTTAGTGATCTGGCTAATTAAAAATTTAAAAGCTTTATTTGTCAAAAACATCATAAACAACCCAAATGTTCTAAGATAGAGGACAGGTTGAAACAATCTAACTGCATTTGCTGTGTAGGTGGGAATCTGCTGAGCCAGGGCCCTCTTTGGCTAAGGGAGGTTAAACATCAGTTCAAGGTCACTCAGCCGAGATGTGAGCTGACATCTCTCTGCCCCAGAGCACATGCTTTCAGCCATCATTTCTCATTTTTCTTTCCTGGGATACATATCCATTCTCTTTTAAACCTTGTTGTTTCCTTTATTATTTCTATAAATTTTGTTTCATTTTTTATATTCATTGTATTCTTCAGTGATTCTCCAATGATTTTCTTGGTGTTCTGTTAATGTTTATTGAATAAGTAAATGAATATTCAGACTGGTTATTTTTGGTATATAGACTTTTTGTGTGTGTGTAGTCCAAAGCAACATTACATTCTTACTTTAATTATAAATTTTTAAGTATATTCTTTTGGATTTTCAATGGATGAATTAATAGTTTCTGAAAATAGTGGTAATTCTGTTTCCCCCATTCCAGTAACAAAGTTCTTTTATATCCCATGTTTTAATGTCTACATCAGAACTTCTAAGCTATAAGTGATATGGGAGATTTCTGATATTTTTGTTTAGCTCATTAATAAGGATGCTGCTAATGTTTTTAGGTTCATTTTTTTCTGTTAAAAATGCTGCATTAAAATGGTTATTCTCTATCATTTTGAGGACACATTCTTCTATTATTGGTTTTATGATTTTTTAAAAATATAAATGGTGTCTAATTTTATTGATATCTTTTCAGAAACTATCCTGTGGGGTTTTCTTTTTTCCTGTTTGGTTTTATTGAAGTAAATCTTTATGTCACTTAATGTCTTGATGTTAGTAATTCCTTGCATTCCTACTTGATACAAATGGCTATATGGTTATGGTAGATAATGTCAACGTAGTATTTCTTACTTTGGTTTGCATAAAAATCACCTGGAACAAATGTTAAAATGCAGATTCTATGGTAACAGTCTTGAAGGTTTTGATTTAGCAGGTGTAGGGGGGGAGCCTGAGAATTTGAATTTTTAGAAGTCCCTCCTCCACAGCTAATCATATGGTTATAAAACCACACAAAAACATACACAAACCATATTTTGAGAAACACAGTTTAAATGAACCACTGATTGAGTGGTTCATTTAGTATTTTTGAGTATTTTTGAGTAGTATCATTGAGTGGTTATTAGTATTTTTGCTATTGTTGCAGTAATGGAAAAGGGGAAATTAACCTAAGTAATTTTTCTTTTATTTGTTTGCTTTTATTTTAAGAAGACTTTAACATATTTTGTTCTCTGGTTTTGCTAGCTTCATTAAATAGATTGGGTTTTTAAAAAGATTTTTTAAATGATGTTAACTGTTTATAAAACACGAGAATTTTCTGTTACTTCAGAGTTTAAGAGAATTAATAGGTAAAATAATCTGACCCTGAGGTATTATTTGTTTGAAGTAATTCTTAGGGAGCTTGTTTTTCTGTTTCTGCTATGGTCACAGATCCCACAAAAAATGCTAATTGGGTCCAGAGATGGAAGAACATCCTAGTTTGGTCAGGATACATTATACAAAAAGGGCTCTAGTGGAACATAGCACCAGAAAATTCATATGGGGCCAGATCACAGAGGACCTTGAGTAGGCATAAAATGAATAGCTTACAAAAAATTCCTATGTATGTTATCTCATTTCATGTTTATAATGAGCACTGCGAAATTTGTCTTATTTCTATCTTCATTTTTATGAATGAAGAAACGTAGTACTGGGGTCTCAAAGCAAGACACCGATCAGGAGACCAGATGCAAATAAGTGTCAGGAAGAAAAGACACCTTGAAAACCTAAGTAAAATGTTACAGAGAATCACCCATAGTGCTTGAGTTAGATGAGACAGACTGTGGCACCGCGGGCTGTGTGGTATCAGTCCCTCTGAGTATCCTATCCTGCCAGCCTCGAAGTCGGGTTTGCCATCTCAGAACACCTTTTGACGACTAGTTAATCTGATCTAGTCTCCTGTGGTTGTTTTACATCTCCTTCCCAGAGGTTCACCCAAGTGTTATGAGGCTTGAAGCTTAAACACTTTCATAGGGCACCTTTAAGTAAAAGCATAAAAAAATTGTCATTTTTGTAAATTTCACGAAAATATCTGAACATCATAACACATTGCTCTGGCCCCTCTGGGGAACCTATGCAAGTGAGGGGCCATTTAGTTAAAGTGTCTTTAGCTTCATGATGACACTGCTTCTGACTTTGGGTAAGTGAAGTTTAATGGGAAGTTACAAGATGTAGTAGCTAAAGTATTGACTGATAGAGTAGGGATCTTATACATCAGTCAGAACATTATATGATATATGAATTATATAATATAACATATAATATATACTTTGTACTATATAATATATATATTTCTCCCTACTGCTGTGTGAGTAAAATCATAGAAGTGTATAGTGTGACTTGTTTAGTAATTCTCAGGGAGATTTGGTAATTTGCCAAATGCCGCTAAGTGATGATATTTGGAGATGCAGCATTTGGGAGGTAATTAGAATTCAATGAGACCATGAGGGTGGGGCCCTTATGATGGGATTCCTATCCTTACAAAAAGAGACTGGGGCACTTACTCTCCACATTGTGTGAACATAGCAAGAAGATGGCCACCTACAAGCTAGGAAGAGATCTTTCACCAAGAACTGATCTCTGCGGGACTTTGTGGTCTAGCATTTTCTAGCCTCCAGAACTGTGAGAAAAACAAATTTTGTGGGACACTTGGGTAGGTTAAGCGTCCAACTCTTGATTTTGGGATTTCAGCTCAGGTCCATGATCTCACAGTTTGTGGGATCCAGCCCAGTGTCGGGCTCCATGCTGATAGCACAGAGCCTGTTTGGGATTCTCTCCCTTTCTCTCTCCGTCCCTCCCCCACTTGTGTGAGTACACACATGCTCTCTCTGTCAAAAATAAATAAATAAACTTAAAACACACACACACACACACACACACACACACAGATTTTGTTGTTTAAGCCACTCAGTCTATGGCATTTTGTTATGGCAGCCTGAGGAGACTAAGATACTCTCTGTGTAGTTAGATCCTGAAATGAAATGTGCAAAGGCAGCTGAGTAAAATAAAAGTAACATGTGAGACAAACATTTTACCAAAAAAAAAAAAAAAAAAAAAAAAAAAAATCTTTTAGTAGTTTAAATCAATTACACAGTCTGCTAAGGAAGTTCCAGTGTGGATTATCTACTTATAATGATGTAACAGTCTTCAGGGTGTCTCCATAATTCTGGCCTCTCTTACAGTCTAGGTAGTTACAAAGTCAATTTTCCTTTAAAAATATACATATGAGGGGCACCTGGGTGGCTCAGTCGATTGAGCATCCAACTCTTGATTTTGACTCAGGTCACGGTCCCAGGGGCATGGAATTGAGCCCTGATTTGGGGTCCACACTGAGCATGGAGCTTAAGAGTCTCTCTCTCTCTCTCTCTCTCTCTCTTCCCCTCTCCCCTGTTTGCCCTCTGTCTCCCTCTCTCAAATATATATAAAAAATACATTTACTTTTATTCATCCATTTACTGAGCCATCCGTTTACATATTCATTTATTCATTCATTTTAAGATACAAAGGCAATGAAGTCATTGTCAGAGACTGGCAATCTAGTGCATAGTCACGTATATCTAGAAATAAGATACCTCAGAGTAGGTGTAGACTATGTGCAGAGAACTGTGAGGTCCAGGGAGGTGAGACATTCCTTGTGGTTAGGCTGCAGGAATACACCTTTGAACTAGACATTGGTGTCTAAATAAGATTTCAATAAGTGGAGATGAATAAAAGGGCAATTCAGAGAGGAGAAAACTACATTGATAAGGTATAAAGAAGAAAATTCCAAGTTCTTTAAGGACAATTGTATGTCGCTTGGTTTTATTAGTTCAGAGTATATATAGGGAAGATAAAGCTGAAAAAGTAATTTTAAGCCATATTGTGAATGTTTTTAAATTACAGGGGCGCCTGGGTGGCGCAGTCGGTTAAGCGTCCGACTTCAGCCAGGTCACGATCTCGCGGTCCGTGAGTTGGAGCCCCGCGTCAGGCTCTGGGCTGATGGCTCGGAGCCTGGAGCCTGTTTCCGATTCTGTGTCTCCCTCTCTGTCTGCCCCTCCCCCGTTCATGCTCTGTCTCTCTCGGTCCCAAAAATAAATAAAAAACGTTGAAAAAAAAATTAAAAAAAAAAATTACAGACTAAGATTTCTAGGTTTTGTTCTGTAGATAAAGGAGAAGAAATAAAGGATTTTGACAGCTATCAAGTAGTAACAAAAACAACAATTGAAACAAGCACTTGAGTTTTGATCTACTTTCAAAATGGCACTGGTGTCTCACTGCTCATCAAGTAGTTGAATAAGAAATATTGAGAGAATTCCAGGCTGTGATCGTCTTCATGGTGGTGAAATCAGAGCAGATAAAATCACCAATGGAGAGAGCAGGTGGAAACAAGACAAGGGGACTGAGGTCAGAATTATATAGGGTGGAGGAAAAAAAATTAGGAAGAAGTATTATGAAAACAAGAATACTACAGTCATGATGCCAAAGGGAGTTTCAAAAGGAGGTATTTTAATCCTGCCTTGCATTATACTTAATATGTTTTCTGTGCTTATCTTTCTTTTCAAATTAAGTTACATTTATTTTTAGGGCAGAGATTATATTTTTATTTTGACAATGTTCAATACAGTACCTGATATACTGTTAAGGATATGGTTAGGCATTTAATAATTCTTGCTTATCTATTGCCTTTTATAATATTCAAATAATTATAAAAATGATCATAATGATCATTTATAATCACTTATTAAATTTGTAATGGGCAGTTCTGAGTGCTTTACGTGGATTATCCATTTAATTGTCACAACAACCAAATAAGGTAGTTACTAAGTGAGGTAACATTTATTTGGTAGATGAGGGTAGAGTAATCACCTAAAAGTGTATGTCCTTTACCCTGAGGAATCTTGAAACTCACTTTGAATTTTAAAACTCTGTAGGAAGTAAAAACATGTCTCATTTATAAAAAGAGATTATTTCTCAAGCATATATTTGTACAAAGCATCATGTTGGCTCTTTGGAGGGGAGGGGGGTAGGGCTTGCCTGTTACCCACAGCTGTTAGAAAAGTTTTATTTTGGGGCGCCTGGGTGGCGCAGTCGGTTAAGTGTCCGACTTCAGCCAGGTCACGATCTCACGGTCCCTGAGTTCGAGCCCCGCGTCAGGCTCTGGGCTGATGGCTCGGAGCCTGGAGCCTGTTTCCGATTCTGTGTCTCCCTCTCTCTCTGCCCCTCCCCCGTTCATGCTCTGTCTCTCTCTGTCCCAAAAATAAATAAATAAATAAATAAATTTAAAAAAAAAAAAAAAAAAAAGAAAAGTTTTATTTTTTAAAGCTTGGGCAGAGAGGTGCAGAGACAGAGAATCCCAAGTAGGCTTTGCACTACCAGCATGGACCCCAACTCGGGTCTTGAGCCTGTGAGATCATGACCGGAGCTGAAACTGAGTCAGAAGCTTAACTGACTGAGCCACACAGGCACCCCTACAAAAGTTTTATTTAAAAAAAAAAAAAAAGAAAAAAATGAGAAAACTTTTATTTTCCTCACCTTTAACATTAACAGTTTTCTCCTATAGAAAGAAAAAAGCTCAGATTTCATTCCCAGCAGGTATAATAGATAGATTACTTGAAAAATCATCACTGGGCTTTTTCTAATATAGAAACATTAGATTTAAGGTTTCTAGTTAAGGCCTAATTCATAAAAAAAGAAAAAAAAAACAAGTGTTGATGAGGATGTAGACATTGGAATCTTGCGCACTATTAGTGGGAATGTAAAATGGTGCAGCCCCTGTGAAAAACAGCACAGTGGTTCCTCAAAAAATTAAAGGTGGAACTATTCTATGATTCAGCAATTACACTTCTGGGTATATGCCTACAATAATTGAGACAAGTGTCCCAAGGAAATATTTGTACACCCATGTGCAGAGCAGTATTATTCACAATAGCCCAAAGGAAGAAATAACCCAAGTGTCCATCAGTGATTAAACAGATAAACAAAATGTGGTAAACACATACCATGGAATAACATTCAGCCTTAAGAAGAAAGGGAATGCTGACACATACTACAACATGGGTAAACCTTGAGGACATCAGTCTAAGTGAAATAAGCCAGTCACAAAAACACAAATACTGCCATATTCCACTTATGTAAGGTGGAGAAGTCAAATTCATAGACAGAAAATAGAAAGTGGTTGCCAGGGACTCATTGCGAAGAAATGGGGGGATGGGGAGTTGTTTCACAGATACAGTTTTAGTTTTGCAAGATCAAAGAGTTCTGGAGATTGGCTGCATAACAATGTGAATATACTCGACACTATTGAAGTATACCCTAAGTGGTTACCACACTTCAGAAAAAGACTTTAAACCCTTAATTCAGGTATTCTTATACAAAGTATAAATCTATTCTGTTATCATTATTTCATACACCTTTTGGATAATGTATCCTAATATACAGAAAGCCCCATTTATGTTGAGCAACTGTGGCTGTATGTATCATACACACGTGAATTCAAAACTGAGAGAATAGAAAACCAGCATGAACAAAAGATAAAATGAAGAAATGCTTACATCCTAACTACTAATAATGTGCTTAACTATTCGAAAGGGGAACTTTTGGAATGCTTTAATTTAGGTTTCCTGATAAAGAGTCTATTTTTGACTTGAAGAACAATTAATTCTACTATAGGCTTCAGTAGTGATGATAATACTGGGACCTGATTATACTTTATAATGATACCAGATAGGGTAATTTTTCAAATGTTTTATTGGATCTATGAAGGGATCATTGTGTGACCTGCATTTAGAAAATCCACTCTCCAAAGAATTATCTGTAGTTAGGTTATTATTGTTAGGTCAAGTTATGTATTTGAAATTGATTAATCTTTTTCTGGGGGTGATTGTCATAACTCGTACTGTTTACAATTAATCCCTTCTATAATCTGGCCCTGAGTAATTTTTATATAAAATCTGAGAAGACATGCAATATTCATATCTCATATGTAGATACATAATAGTGGGCTGTAGTCTTGCCATTATCTATGGATTAATTCAAATTTGATAGAATTATCTCTCTTCAGAGATATATTATGAAAGACTTTTAAAGGAACAGATTTCCATACTAACTTTGAACTTAATCAGCTATTTCATAATTATTCCAGGATTGCTACAAGGAATCCCATAGCTTCTTATTATTCATAGCAGCAAGACAAAAATGTGTGCAACCTTTCTTCATTTTAGGAGGTGGCAAAAGGTCTCAAAGATTACCCTTCACATGTTAATATTTCAGAACTTTATTATTTTGGTGCAGTGGTGAAAAAAAGTAACTTTCAAGATTCTTCTGTAGTTTTCCCTTTCTTTATTCTCAAAAGCGTCTTTCGTGTAACTAAAATTCTTTTGGTGCTTCTGGAGTTATTCGAAGAGCTTTCATTTATAATGTTTCACTACAGAAAATATTGAGCTTTTGCTATTTGAAATGGAAGTGCAAAAGGAAGAGTTACTCCTTCAGTGACATTGTTTTCCATCCCCCGAACTGCGGCCGACAAACTGGATTCCAGAAAGTTTTGAGGACGTTACTGGTTGGTCACAACAACCATATAGGAGTCATATTTCCTGGCTCACCTTTTTCCTGTCTTGCTTTTATTTTTTTATTTGCTAATAACTTATACATTTAAAGAATTAAAATCTTATATGCAACATATGCATACTCCCAATACTCCCATCAAATTATACATTGCATTGTTACCTGAAGTAGATAAAATACTTAAATGCATAGGGATGTATGAATTTAACCAGAAATATTTTCACATCTGTACTCTTGAGGTGGTTACCTAATTTGTGAAGACATGGGAAGATACTTTGTGTTTTCAACTGTGCATTACAATCTGCTCATATGGCTTTTTCTGCCCCTATTGTAAACTTACGGAGTCAAGGATTGTCTTTCCCTAGTATGTATAATTTGCAAAGACTCCACAGGGTATTGTGATGTAGAACCTGAATAAAGAATCACTGCATTAGAAATGTATCCCAACAATATACCCAACAAACATGGAGGTACATGCAGGTGGGACTAACTGACCATGGGGTTCTCCAGATTAACCTTGGCATTCATCTCTAGGAGGTTACCACTTTGGCACAAAAGTTGGAACCTATATGCCATTCCTGGTCTAAAATGTTCTCTGCATTTGCACTGTGATTATAATCTATAAGGACTCTTGGGCAGATATATTTTCTGTGTTGCTACAAAGATATATCAAGTAATTTCATGGTATTTTAAAAAGTTCGTTTTCTAATTAACAAAAATACTTGAACTTGATGGGCTTTTTTTCTGTTCCAAAAGTAATTCTCTTTTCATTACCAGTAATTTAGGTTCATGCCCAGAAAATGTGTTGTTGGTCAAATTTTGTAATATTTGGTAATATTTCCCTTTTAGTCCCTCTACCTAAAGAGAAGAATATAGCCTAGTGATGAAGTACACGAACCCTCTATTCTGAGGGTTTGAATCCAAGCCCTAGCTCTTCTACTTATTCTGTGACTGTAGGAAGGTTACAGAACCTCTTTGTTGTCTCAGTTTCCCCAATAGTAAATAGGTATATAAGAGTTGTGAGATGTAAATGCATGAGAAACAGTTAATACTCTACCAGTAGATGGAAGACCACCAACAATTGTGGATTATTATTGTTATTAGTAGAATTTACAACTATTGTTTTTTTGTTTTTGAGAGAGAAGCAGGCAGAAGGAGGGGGGTGGAGAGAGAGAGAGAGAGAGAGAGAGAGAGAGAGAGAGAAAAGGGCTCACCTGATGAGGGACTCAAACTCATAAACTGGGAAGATCATGACCTGAGCTGAAGTCAGAGGCTTAACCACTGAGCCACCCAGGAGCCCTACAACTATTGTTTTATACCACCTTGCCTCAAGGTTATCTTTTCCTAGCAGTAGAAATATGAGAAATTTCTTGTTTGTTTTAGATGTAGTGTTGTAAGCACTTTGGGAGTTATTTATTACTATTTAAATACATGTTAAGCTATGACTAAAAAATATGAATATTATTTGGTTCCCAAACCTAGAATATCTCTGGGTGATTTTATTTTCATTCTTCCATCTGTCCTTATCCATCCATCCATCCATCCATCCATCCAATAAATATTTGACAAGTGCTTTCCACAGGTCTTACACTGGTGAAATAAAGATAAACAAAGTACATGATCTGCCTTTAATGATCTTCCATTCTCTGATGGGAGAAACAGACAGGTAAATAGGCAATTATAATACTGAGTGTTAAGTACCATGAGATGATTGTGCTTGGGATAATGTAAAGGGGGCATGCAGGATGTTTCAGTGCCTTGAAGGTCAGAGAAGGCATTCAGTTTTTCTAGTAATGATCAATTTACTTAAAAGGCATTGTTTTTTTTAGTTAACCGCAGCCCCTATAAATGCATTCATAGCCTTATAGAAAACACTTAGGGCAAACCCGGCTTCTTTCAAAGTTGGAAGAGAAAAACTTCTTTTTCAATCTCATGGCTATTTTACTTTAGGGAGCAGAACACACAGATTATGGCTATTTTGCTGCCTCTCAGTCCTGTTTGGAAAAGGGTGTTGGTGTATTTTATATAGCTGAGTTGAATAAATCCCAGTACTTACCACCGTAATTTACTGCATGTGGAGCTGGCTTGTCCCCTAGATCACAATAGAAATGCACTAGGGAAAGCTTCCATCCCACTTTTATATCTCAGAAATAAATCACTTTTTTCTGTACAAAACACATACACAGCTGTAAAATTTAGTCTAAGCATTAATAATTATTTTAAGTCCTGTAAATCCTAGGTTACTTTATAGTGTAGCCATACAAATCTTTTTTAAAGGTCTTTTATTCTTATCTAGTAAAATGGGTCATTAATTATATAGAGTCTTCATAGTTTTGAATTTAGAAAGCTTTATGTTTCTATAATGTTAGTTTGCTTGCTAATACAAAATATTAAGATACCTATGCTCTGATTTTTCTTTCAATCAGTGTCCTCGGAAACAAGAAATCATAATTATCTTATCACTGGGATTTTACACGATACTCAATATATCAGTGAATCGGTATCAAATTCAATGTAAAAGAAAGAAAGAATGAACACAGTACAAAACCCTTGAATATCATTGCTCCTGGGACATTTAGCTATGAAATTAAATCTAGGAGTGACACAGATGTTGCCACAGGCACAGGCACATGCCAGCTGCATACGCGAACAACCAACTTGCCAACTTCACTCTTGGTTGTTGGTTGTCTTTTTTAAATTTTTTTTTTAACATTTATTCATTTTTTAAGTGACAGAAAGAGAGCACAAGCAGGGGAGGGGCAGAGAGAGGGGGAGACACAATCCGAAGCAGGCTCCAGGCTCTGAGCTGTCAGCACAGAGCCCGATGCAGGGGGTCAGCCCATGAACTGTGAGATCATGACCTAAGCTGAAGTCGGACACTTAACCTACCAAGCCACCCAGGAACCCCCCCCCACCCCCCCACCCCCCCACCCCCGCTTTTTAACTCTTTTTTAAGAACCACTCTTGGACCAGTTAAAAAAAATAAGGAACTAAGCAACACACCCATTCCTTGGTTATGAACCAGAAGTCAGGAGACCAAATCAGGAGTGTAATCACTGAAACACACAAACATGGTTGTTTGGATAGGATGAGTCATTCTGTATGGAAAAGTCGAAATTCGTTAATTATTTTTGAAGGCCACCAATTAAGCCTTCTAGAGAAAGCCTTTCCCAGATCCTCCATGACTGTAATTCAGTCTTGATGAAACAAAAAAAATGAAAGTGGAAGGCTAAGTGCTCCATATAGGGTACAAAGGAACCCAGTTTGGAAAATTGGGAGGGATTCTTTAGAAAAAGGCTTTCTCAGTAATACCCTCCCAATGAGAAATGGATGAAGATAAAACACTATTTTTATTGTTGCAAACTTAGAAATTGCTTCTTGTTAATTGAATTAGAATTCAAATAGAACTCTAGAATGAGAATTAATTAGAATTTTTAGAATTGCTTGCTTCTTAAGAAATTCTTAGAATTGCTTGGAACCTTGTTTCTCAGATTTATCAACCTAATCATATGTGACACTGAGATCAGTCAGCCAGTTCCCTACATACATTAAAGAAATTTTAAAAGTCACCCGAAAAATGTTGAAATAGTAGACATGGCATAAGTTTCTTAATTACTGTTTAGCACAATATATATAAAATATTCTTTATCTGCCATTATTAATGTAACATTGGCCAGATTTCAAATACTGAATGTTGTAGCGTTTTCCACATTTGTCCTCCCAACAGCTATGCTCAATAGAGTGTCTGTATTTTGTTGATACTGATACTCATTTTTCCTTCTTTCCCAGGACAATAATCAGAGATTTATCATTTATCACACAGCTAAAGGAATCAAGTTTCTCACATGGAGTGTCAGTGGAGCGGCCATGGGCATTTAGAGAGTCTTGTTAGATAAAAGTTGAGTTGAGAATACATTTTGATTGGTTTCAGTGGGATATATTTAGATGGCTCAAAGTCTCATCTGTTTGTAATTAAGCTAGTGCTGGGAATAAATGGTGGTAATGTTTTTACCCCTTAATATGCTGATACCCTGAAGTAGAAGTATTTGGATAATAATGAAGAAGCAAAATAAGAAGCTTGTCTGGAAATTTATTCCACATCATATAGCTCATATATATGACATTTATTAGGAGTTTTGCCCCAAGTTTAATAATAAGTATAAGAATTGACATTGACATTACCAAAAACAAATATGAAGCTAAAAAAAAATTTCTAAATTCAATAATAAAAAATAAATGCCCATTCCTCAAGTTAGAGGAAAAACTAAATGATCTATTTTTTAAAAGTCATTGTTATATGAAGAGATGATCAAAGAGCACGTAGCCCCCAAAATTAAGAAATAAAAACTCTAAAGAGGTGTATCAGGTCATTTACTAATACAATGTGCTATTTTTCTTGATAATGTCCAAATATTTTAAAAATTTATCTTTTGTGCAATTTTTTTCTTACTTTAAATATTGTTTACCTTATATCTAATTGTGTATTCTTTTTCTTTTGTCATGAATGTTAACTTTTTAATTAAGAAAACAAATCTACACATTGAAAAGCAAAATTAAAAAATTAAGACTTGCTTCAATAAGTTCAAGAGTGATGAAATTTTCCCTTTTTTGCTTATCTCCTCGATACTCAGCTCACCTTTTATTTTTATAAAGCTGTTTAAAAATATTGCTCTTTGTGGTCTTGTAAGCATGTAAAAACACATTCATACAGGGGTCTTCTGCCCTTGTATTCTTTTTCTTAAAGAAGGCATCCAAATCATCTACAAGTACTGTCAATAATTCTTATACTATCTAGAAATTCAGTTTGCAATGAGTGGACTATCTGTGTTTCTAGCTTATTTTCTCCTTTGTTAATGACCCTCATTTTTAGCATTTTACCCTTTACTGCATTCTATCAGAAAACTAGATTTTCAACTCCCCAGAAATCGGTCTAGATCTTTGTTAATAAATATGTTAAGAAGAGAAGTCACAGGGATTCTAGTCTTCCAAATATGTTCCCCCCAAATTTTCCCTCTCAATAAGCAAAGGACCAGGATTCCTTTTCTCTAAAGTTGGTCTGGGATTTTAGAAAGACCACTTCTAGTAGGACTAAAGTATTTCTGATAGTCAGAGATTCTGACTGAAAAGTGTTCTATGCTACAAAGAAAAAGATTCTTAGACCTTTAGTGTTTGTAGTCCCCAGTCATTCACTATAACTTGGTAAGTAGCTACAGTTTAGGGTGGACTTTTGAAATTTGCCTGGTGGTCTCTATGATGACAGATTGCAAGAGATTTTTTTTAAATATATGAAATGACATTCAGAGAATAAGAATAGTAGTGACAGATTGAATTATTTTGTAGGGATAAAATGGATTGGTGAATGTTGAATTAAAAAAAACCAAAACAACCTAATCTATTTTCCACAAACCAAAGTCCTCTTGAGCTGCAATCCCTCTCTGTGCATAGAAATCATGCTCAACTTGGAATCCTAGAAGGCACAGTAGGTGCCATGTTTCATAAACATAAATAATTAACTGGAGAAGGACATGTAATATTCATAGTGGGAAATTATTAGATTGCAAAAGGAGAGAAAATACCTAAAAATTGAAGAAAAATGAATCATTAAGCTTATGGCATTTCCTTTATGTATATAATTAGTTAAAAAAAACAACCCTATTCCTTTGGAGCCAATGACAAATGGTGGGTGTGCTAGATTGCAGCACAATTGGACTATATTTGATGTGTGGTCTGGAACAAAAGGGATTCAATGGTTCGGGTGCTTTCTGCCAGGAGGTAGGCATCAGGAGTAGAAGTGAGAGTCATGTTTTGCTTTTTTATTTTAAGACCATTCCAATAATAAGGCAGCTGTGATTTTGGGAGTCAGAGCAATCGTTCAATTTACTGTGCTCAATTAAGTGTCACAACCTGCAAGTGATTTATTTATATTATTGGAGGTTTTCCCTTTTGTGGGTAGGGATTATGGTGATGGGTTCTAGAAAAGCTATTGAATAAATAACTATTTCCTGGCAGATGTTGCTTTTGTGTCTCTAGCCAATAGCAATTGTAAAGCACAGAGCTTAGGGGTTACTGCTAGTGATATTAAATAATGTCATAAAGCTTTGTCTAAGAGTGTCCATCAGATGATAAACAAGCACTATTTCCATGGCACAACGTGGCCAAAAATGGGTCAGAAGACCAACACTTCCATGATATCATTTCTCTGGTCAGATACATGGCATCTATTCCCAGATGTTCTTAGTTGTAGGAGGGGAAAAAAGTGGGATTTTTTCCCCCTCACCATCAAAACCTGTTTGGCAGGAGACCCTGAGAGCTTTAGACCCTCAGAAAGCAAAAGACGGATTACTTTCAAATCCAGGAGCCTCATTAAGATTTTTGAGGAAATTAAAAGCGGTTTGACCTGAGACGGAGCTAAGGCTACCTGGTGTGGAGTTTTGGTGCTAGCCAGCCTGATCACCTTGCTGATGAGGTGATTTCAGGGGGAGCTGTAAAAGGCCGCATTGTTCATGTGTGGCCCCAAGAACAATGAGGTACAAATTAGCTGTGTCCAATCTCAGGAAAGCTTATCATCATCATCAGGCTCTGTTGACATTACCCATCCTGCCGGCTTTCCTTGTAGCTCAGAAAGTAAAATGGGATTGAGGCAAAGGAAGAGAAGTTCAGGGATCTGATGCCAATTTCTCAAAAGGAAAAAAGAGGTATTTTTTAACAGGAAAAAAGATTGTAGTTTAAAACCATATTTGCAGTAGATATCAATGATACTTTAAAGCATTTAAATGTGGAATATTTGACCTGTCCTAAATACCTAAGAATTTGTATATGAACTATTTCTTAATCATAATACTTTTTTCCTCCTTTGTAATTATGGGTCAATGTAAGTCACAACAGAGTCTTAATCTTCAATTAAACATGATACTCTACCCCAAATGGAATTTAAAATATAGTGTATACATGACAGACAACCTAGGGAATAATTTGGGTATTATTGGAAATGGCATTAAATTCTTAGGCATCTGTGATGCTATTTTATACACTGGGTCTGCAACTTAGTAGGGTAACAACTCATGCATTGGAATAATAAGGGAAGGGGTTGTCCAGAATAGAATTTTTGGGCTAAGTTTTACCATTGTATTTCCAAAAAGCATCTCATACCTTCAAGGTAACCATAAAGCTTGAAGGTTATAATTTGTGAATGAAGTTTTAAAAATTCTATACATAACAATGAAGAGTAGACAACTATATAAATAATCTATTTTAACTGATAATCTATAAGTGAGTACTGAGGGCTTTTGAAGACATCCCAGTTCTATCTATGGCAATCATTTATTCATGTAATTATTCATTTATCAAACATACATAAAGCCCCTAGTATGTTTGATGCATTTGGTTAGACATCTTATAAAAAATTCTTGTATTATCTTTTCTAAAGCTCTAGTGTATCAACAGCAATTTTAACCCAATCTGCAGAAATACTGAGTTAACACAAAGTGGAAAGTTACCAAGCAGACTGGAAATAGTATGACAATGAGTAAGAATTTACTAGTATATTCCCAAGCCTGTCTACAAGAGAACGAGCCTCTGCCTTTCAGAGCAATTATTCAACTCACTTAGCTGTCAAAATAATGATAGTAACCACAAGTTAACATTTAGTATAAGCTGTGTGTTAAATGTTTTATATGCATTAGTATATTTAATCGTCCAATGAGTCTTGCAAAGTTACCATCCTTGCTTTTTGAGTGAGGAAACCGAGGCTTAAAAGTTTAGTTAATTTGTTCAAGATTAGGTAAATAAAGTTTGGAACCAGAATGTGAATATAGTCCTTTTTGTCTTCAAAGCCTATAACTCCCATACATAATGGGAAAATATATATACATTATGATAGCTTGATGATGTTAGCCATTAACCATTCTTCAACTCTCGTTCCAAGTTTAGCCAACATCCTCTTCTGATTTACTTAGAACTTCCATTAAATATTTTCCTTACAGGAAGAGAATATGCCACCAGTGATTTTGAATGGGTGATGCCCGCAAACATTGTGCATTTAAAAAATTATAATTGAACAATTGCATTGTAATTTATACTTCCTCCTCTTGTGAATTTAATTAATGTGAGTTGGCCTCTTCAATATAGGCATCACTTCTGAAAATATTTACAAGAATTTTTTTTTTGATTTACAGAATTCAGGACCAGATCCTAGACCAAGGTATTTTTGGTATCTAAGCAGAATCCTTACCTTATCATTATTTATGGTCTCAGAAATAATGCAGTAGTTGTGTTTTTTTTTTAATAATCAAAAATTTACAGAAAAGTTTCAAGTATAGTACAAAGAAAGTTTTCTCCTTAACCCTTTTCTTTTTCTTAGAGATCATTTAAGTACAAGTCATACATTTTATCTTCATAAGGGCATAAGTGGTGATCCAATAATAGTGCATTTCTCTTATGATTTGGGGTCTGGAGTTATCACATCCAAGTGTTTAGATTGGTATGTTTATTTCTCTTTTCAATATTTGTGAACTTAGCAATTAATGCATCAAAAACTTGAGAATACTGTTTTAACGACAAGTCAATCAACATTAAATATTAGCCTGAGTCCTTCTCTGACACAGTGAGCCATGTGCTTTAGTCTTGTCACAAGTATTCCTGCGGCTCTAAGGTTTTCATCAATTACATCTAAATTTTCTGCGGTGTTCTGGAAGACTCACGTGTTGAAAACCTGTGTCAGGATAACTGGAGTCCTAATTCTCATATCTAGGTAGAAGGTGGTTGCTGAAAAGTTAAAGTTTTTTGTACTTCACTGCAGACCTACTGAATAAGAGTTTGTGGAGGTGAGGCCAAGGAATCTGCAGATTCTACCTGGGTTTCTGTTGCATATAGATGGTCAAAGCCAGTATAATACCTGGTTGGGAAAGTGATGTTTTTGTTTTCATTTTTTTAAGGTAGCCTGTTCACTGGCTTTAATCTACTCATTTATTTGTGCATGTGTACATGTATCTTTAGTTGTGTGCAATTTTATCACAAGTACAACACTTAATGTTTTTCAACACTGCACACTAGTAAATTTTGCGTAAGTTGATCCTTCTTTAGTGGTTTTTTAACTGATGGCTGTTGTCTTGTTGGAGACTCTAGAAAAGTGTTGAATCTGGAAAAAAGTAAGTCACATCATGTTCCTGTGTACAATATGCATAACTATATGCATAAGCACAGAGAATTGTGTATAAATACGTCATTTTACTTACATAAGTAAATGACTCAGATGCTCAGAGTATAAACAAATCAAGGAACTAAGTAAATTAAATACTTTGGAAAATTGCGTATCATGTTTGGGCAACTAACTTTAATTTGTGTGCCTAATTAGGGATTCATGCATGACTTTGGAAAATTGAAAACTGACAGGAAGCCAAAAATCAGGGAAATACACCTGCCCCGCACTTGTGGGTCCAAATGGAGAAGTAGAGCTTGTTAATTGGTAAACATAATTTTCAAAACTACTTCAACCTTCTGCATTAATTTCTTAGCATTTCCATAATGAATACCACAACCGAGTAGTTTAAAACCACAGAAGTTTATTCTCTCATAGGTTGAAGGCTAGAAGTGTAAAATGATGGTGTGGGCAGGGCCATGCTCTCTTGGAAGGCTCTAGGAAAGGATCCTTCATTGCCATTTTCTAGCTTCTGCTGGCTGTCAGCAAGTCTTGGCATTCCTTGGGTTATGGATGTTTCACATTCCAATCTCGGCTTCCTTTGTGACATGGCCTTCTTCCTTGTGTGTCTGTGTGTCTAAATCTCTCTCTTATTGACATCAGTGCTAGATTCAGGCCCACCGTGCTCTAGTATGACCTCATCTTAATTGCATCTGTGAAGACTCTATTTCCAAATAAGGTCACATTCTGAGGCTCTGGGTAGACATGAATTTGGGGGGGGGGTTCACTATTCAACCAATACGTGTTCCTATCCTGTTTTTGTGGCACATTCACATTCAGCTTCCTGCTTCTTTCTCCTATACAATGAACATTTTACTGGTGAAGCAGTTTGTGGATAACTTCATTTTGAAGTTGCCTTTTGCAGTATGAACCTTTGCAGTGACATGGTTCCGAGTATAATTTCCCTCCTTTTAGAACACTCTCAGTTCGGCTAAGAGCCAATTTGTCTTAAAAACTAGAATGCAGAGTTTCTCCAACTTTGTACTATCAAGAGATGCTTTCATTTTTTTCATTCATGGGCCGCATGTTTTTTAAAGAAATTGTCTATCAAATAAATTATATTTACTAGCTAACTAATTCAATTTCTCATGGAATGAATCAGTGATCATTTAATATAATTCCTTACAAGGAAGGAAATTTGATACTTAACCTATGTAGACAAACATACATGGATATAAGCATGATTTTAGGTAGACATTTTTAAATTCTGGAGATAATCAGCAAGCCATTATAAATTATATCTGTTGACATCCAAGGTATGAATCGCTGTTTAAGGATTAATGATAAAGATTTCAGAGTTAGGAAAATTGCAGTTAAATTTTCAACTTACTTTAAATGGACAGGGATTCACAGAAGCGCAGTTCACATCTTATCATCTATTCTTGATGAATATTGTAGTTAAGAACAGTGGCTAAGTAAAAACAACATATTAGTCAGAAATTAAATGTGGAAAAGCTTTACTTTTTTTTTCTCCAGATTTGAGATCAAGACATGGAAGGTGGATAGAGAAAGGTACAAGGATTTCAGAAAGTGAATGAACAATGTAATAGCAAAGAATTATAAATATGACTTCTTTTAAAAAGCAGTATAGGTAGTTAACAGTTTACATGTGTCTACATATTTTGATTTAGAATGCTCCCATACATTACTTTATGCGATAAGGCCAAAATTCTGGGTGCAAAAGGCAGGTATTATTTCCCCTAATTTAACAGAGGAGGACACTGAAGCTTGGAGTTAAGAGATTCACCCCTCCACCAACCAGATAGTACATAGCAGAATTGAAATTCCAATCAAGAGCATTAGTATTCACTCCACTGTTCCTTCCTTTACCACAGTTAACTCTTGGCTAATAGCGATTCCTGAAGCACTGTCCCTCACATTTTGAACACAGCTACAGGGTCAAAACAAGGGCACACAGCTGAAATTCAAAAAATCTAGTTTCTAATTTCAGCAGCTGTCTGACCTTAGACATTTGTAAACTGGTGTGATAATATTTGTTCTACTCCTCTGGAGGACTGAAAGAATGAAGCAGAACAAAAATATGAAACAAAGACCACATGTTCTGCCAGTGGGAAGAGAAGACAGTTGTGTGTAGGAGTGATAACACCTACAGGGGTTCCTGTAAGGCATGGCTCGCAATTACGTTTCCCTAGATTTCCTTGTTGCCTGTAATAATAACTCCCCCCTTTTCATTTTGGTTAAATAGCTTTTGTTGTTTTATGTGATCAATATATGTCATTCCAAAGACACCAAGTTTATAGTCTAGTACGGAAGACAGACATACACCAGTAATTTCACCAAACTTTAAGAATAGAGGAACACCCAAGGAAAGTATTATGTGATGATGCTATCTCTCATTTGTCCTTTTAACGTAATTTACTTTCAGATCCATTCATAATCAAGATTCTGAACTGTCTGAGGAGGGGCTTCCTGTGAAGTCAAAGTGGTTGGAAGAGAAGGACATTAAATAAGAAGGTCCATTTTAATTTGTTTACAGTTGAGCAGAGTTGCAAGTGACTTGTCTGCTCCCACCCCCTCAAACCCCAATGTCTTTTCTTGTGTACTTCCTTTGTATATGAAGTATTGCCCTTGGATTTTCCTTGGAAGATAATTGGGAAAGTTAAAAATAAATCCATTCCTTTCAAGTTTTCTGAACCTGGAGGATACTTCTTTTGTTGTAAGAGGAAGAAAGGAACATGTATATGTCATAATTGCATAAAGGTGAAACTCAGTTAACATATAACATAGTTTTTTATCATTAGGCATATTGTTAAAATTGCTATTACCCTGGAATTTAGACATGATGACGCACAGTGGATGGACAAAACCCATCTGCACAAAAGGCAATGTATTAAATGGTTTGAATCAAGACTCCCTTGCTAGCAATAAAAAAATGACATTTTTACATGAGGCATAAAACAACTGACAAATGAAGCTATAATCATGGGATTATTAACAAATAAACTTACTTGAGTTTATAGTGCCATAGATCTATTGGAAAACATCCATGTGGTAAGTAAAAAAAAATTCATATGGATTTCTATAAAATTCCACAATGCGTCGAATGATTTATTGCAACTTTATTTGTATTAACCCAGATGGTGCACAATTTGGATATGTAACCCTGCATATGAGAAATGTTTTATAAATGCCACGCATCTCTGTTGTGCAGTAGTGATTGCGTGCCAGGACAACATTCCACTCCAGAAGGTCCATGCCAACATGAATAAAGAAGGGAAATGACATCTTACTTGTTGGAGTAAAGAAACTGCAGTGCAAACAGTAACAACAATCAAGCAATCAGAGATGTGATTAAGTAGAAAGAATTCTAAATGACTGGCCGTGGTAGACCCATAAAACATGACCATTATGTCTCACCCTGACAGAAAGAAACTTTGTTTGAAACGACTGTCCTCAGAGTTTCTGCATTAAAAGTCTTTTTATAACCAGCTGTCATTCTACTATTTATTTCCAGAAAAATACCAGAGTGATTCAGTCTTCTTTGTCAGTATCCTTACCGACTTTCAGCTTGGGTGCCGGAGAAATTATTCTGGACTACTCATTTTCAAATTCTTATGTGTAGAGCTATAAAAGCCAAATGAAAGGGCCCGTTTCTGTTTTGCTACATCCTTTATATTTTTTTTAAATGTTTATTTATATATTTTTGAGAGAGAGAGAGAGAGAGAGAGAGAGAGAGAGAGAGAGAGAAAACAAGTGGGGGAAGGACAGAGAGAGAGGGAGACACAGAATCTGAAGCAGGCTCTAGACTCCCACAAACTGTGAGATCATGACCTTAGTCGAAGTCAGAGGCTACCTAGGCATCCCTCTCTACATCCTTTTAAGAGAAGCTTCAAGGTGTCTGTGAACCCCATGAATGGCTGTTAAAATGGTGAATTTTTTTTGCTGAGTGGGTCTAGAACTATAAAGACCAATCTTGAGACCAATCTTGGTTCTCCATGTAAAACCTGAGGAGATTATAATTATTGTCCATTTTCTGAGGTTTCTATGCTGCTTAAGTCCTCGGAGAGTTTTCTCACATTGGAAGCTTTTCTATTCTTTTTTTTTATTATTATTTTTTAATGTTTATTTATTTTTGAAGGAGAGAGAGACAGAGTGTGAGTGGGGGAGGGGCAGAGAGAGAGAGAGAGAGAGAGAGAAAGAGAGAGAGGCACAGAATCTGAAGCAGGCTCCAGGCTCTGAGCTGTCAGCACAGAGCCCAACGTGGGGCTAGACCTCACAAACCGTGAGATCATGACCTGAGCCGAAGTCGGACACTCAACCGACTGAGCCACCCAGGTGCCCCAGAAGCTTTTCTATTCTTAAGAGAGATAGAAAATTATCTCTAGTAAAAGATAGTAAAATTATCTTTGAAAAAAAAAATGATAGCCAAATTGCTGAGTCAAGATTTAATTAATCAATCATGTGTAACATGATAATTTACTGAATCAAACAGATGGCAACCCTTAGCATGTTAAAGAAAAGCTAAATGTGAAAGGGAAGACAGAGAATAACATTGTTTATGTTTATATATTTTATGCTAAATAAATTAAATGTTTTAACGCAGTCTGAGAATGGAAAGTACAAAAAGAGTAACCTTGCTTATGGGGAGTATTTTTCTTATTCCTAAAATATTGGTTCCTCCACTTATTTTGATTATTCTACCTTAGAACTAGGCTGGGTCATTTTGGCCTGTCAAAAATGAAAGTAATTTGTTGAGAGAAATTCAAGTCATCTAAAATAGCCATACAGTAAAACAGGGATGGAAATAATGGTGAAACTATACCACTTCTTTATTCATTCATCAGTCTCTTTTCTTAAGTCTGGCTAGGGGGTTATTAATTTTTATTAATTCTTTCAGTGAACCAGGTCTTATTTTATTGATCTGTCTTGCTGTGGGGTTTTTTGTTGTTGTTGTTGTTGTTTATATATCATTTATTTCTGCCTTTGATCTTTATTTTTTCCCCTCTACTCATGGCTCTAGCTTTATTTCCTATTCTTTTTTTAGCTCCTTTAGGTGTAGGGTTAGGTGTGTATTTGAGACTTTTGTTGCTTCTTGAGAAAGTCCTGTATTGCTATATACCTCCCTCTTAGGATCACCTTTGCTGCCTCTCAAAGGTTCTAGAATGTTGTGTTTTCATTTCCATTTGCTTCCATGTATTTTTTTATTTCTTCTTTAATTTCATGGTTAACTCATTTATTCTTTAGTAGGATGTTCTTTAACCTCCATGTATTTGTGGTCTTTCCAAATTTTTTCTTGTGATAGTCAACCACAAGAAAAGACCATATTTTATGGTCTGAAAATATGCATGGTGTGCTCTCAATCTTTTTGTACTTGTTGGGGCCTGATTTGTGACCCAGTATGTGATCTATTCTGGAGAATGTTCCTTGTGCACCCAAAAAAAAATATGTATTCTTCTGTTGTAGAATGAATTTCTCTGAATATATCTGTTAAGACCATCTGGTCCAGTATGTCATTCAAAGCCTTTGTTTCTTTATTGATATTCTGCTTAGATGACCTGTCCATTGCTATAATGGGGCATTAAAGTCCCGTTCTATTATTGTACTATTACCAATGAGTTTCTTTATTTTTTTTTTTTATTAATTGATTTATATATTTGGTTTCCTTCATGTTAAGGGCATAAATATTTACAGTATTAGCTCTTCTTGTTGGATAGACCCCTTTATTATGATATAATGTCCTTCTTCATCTCTTGTGACAGTCTTTGGTTTAAAATCTAGTTTGTCTGATACATGTATGGCTACTCTGGCTTTCTTTTGACGTCCATTAGCATGGTAGATAGTTCTCCCCTTGCTTTCGGTCTGTAGGTGTCTTCAGGTCAAAAATGAGTCTCCTGTAGGCAGCCATAGATGATCTTGTTTTTTTTATACATTCTGATACCTTATGTCTTTTGACTGGAACATTTAGTCCATTTATATTCATAGTGATGATTATTGGTAGATATGAATTTAGTGCCATTGTATTACCTGTTAAGTCATTGTTTCTGGAGATTTTCTCTGTTGCTTTTTAATCTTTGTTGCTTTTGGTCTTTCTTTCATTCAGAGAGTCTCCTTTAATATTTCTTGCAGGGTTGGGTTTAGTGGTCACAAAGTCCTTTAATTTTTGTTTGTTTGGGAAACTCTTTATCTCTCTTTCTAATCTGAATGATAGCCTTGTTAAATAAAATACACTTGGTTGCATTTTTCCCATTTGGCATATTGAATATATCATGCCACTCCCTTCTGACCAGCCAGGTTTCTGTGGAGAGATCTGCTGCTAACCTAATTTGTCTTCCATTGTAGACTAAGGATTTCTTTTCCTTTGTTGCTGTCAGGATTCTTTCTTTATCTCTATATTTTGCTAATTTTACTATGATACATCTTGGTGTTGGCCAGCTTTTGTTGATTTTGATGGGAGTTCTCTATGCCTCCTATATTTGGATGTTTTTCTCTGTATTAGGGAAGTTTTCAGCTATAATTTGCTCAAATAAACTTTCTTCCTCTTTTCCCTCTCTTCTTCTTCTGGAACTTTTATGATATGAATGTTATTACACTTTATGGAATCTCTGAGTTCTCTAAGTCTACATTCATGATTCAATATTTTTTCTTTCCATCTTCTTTTCAGCTTTATCATTTTCCATAATTTTATCTTCTATATCACTTATTCATTCTTCTGCTTCTTCCATCTTGGTGGTTGTTACATTCAGTCAGTTTTGCATCTCAGCTATAGCATTTTCTTATTTTGGCCTGACTAGTTTTTAGGTCTTTTATCACTAAGGTAAGGGTCTCTCTGTTTTCTCCTGTTTTTTCTCAAGCCCAGCTAATATCCTTATAATTGTTGCCTTAAATTCTGCTTCAGTCATATTACTTATATCTATTTTGATTAGCACCTGGGCCATGACCTCTTCTTGTTCTTTCTTTTGGAATGAATTCCTCCATCTTGGCATTTTGTCTAGGTCTCTGTCTTTTGTGTTAGGAAAGCCTGTGCCTGGTTCTATTTCCACTGAAGCTGAAGCTTTGCAGCACTCTATGATCAATAAACCTGATGCATGCAGGAAGTGGGGGGAAGGGGTTGTGCTGGTCTTCTGGGGGAGGGGCCTGCTGCTACTCTGGCTGTCAATCACACTTGCCCTAGTAAAAAAGATACCTGCAGAACCCAGGGGGCAGGGCTTGGTGTAAGTAGCTCAAGCCTCTACTCTGTGTGCTGTGCCACTCATTGAAGTCTCTCTGTGTTGATGGGAAGAATGAAGAATGGTGTTGTCCGCTCTCTTCTCTGGAGAGGGGAATTTGAGCTCGCTGCTATTCAGGAAGCCTTCACAGAAGAATGAACAACCTACCCTCTTGTGTCCCAGGCTTCCATTAGATCCCTACCTTCACCCTGTCTGTATCCATGCCATCTTCCCACCCAGTGATGGTACAATGCTCCTGTGTTTTATCCCAGGCTTGGGGCTGGGTTTCAAAACTCCAAATTTTAGAGACCTGGAACAGTGTGCACCTGTGCTGATCCTCTGGGGGAGGGTCTCGCTGTGCAGTGGCTGGTACTGGTTTGTCCCAGAAAAGCAGTCGCATGACTACACAGGAGCTTGGATTGTATGATAAAGTGTAGTAAAAAGCTGGCATCTAGGTTAGCTTCCCTCAGCAGGTGTCTCTACTTGTATGCTAATGAACAGGGCAGCTCAATGGCACCTGCTGACTCTATTGTCCCCTGAGAGGCCCCCTCTCCCAAATGTGACCTCTCCCAAATGCACTCCAGGAAGGGGAACTGTCTCTCTCAGCGTGATAGAGGGGGTCCTCAGAACATGCTGTCCACACCTAGTTCTCTGCCCTCCTTCTCCAGAGGAGCACCACTATGCCCACCAGACTCAATCCTGGTAATGGCACAGACTTCTAAAACTTCAGACTTTCAGCACGGCTTCTTGTAAAAACTTGTGATAATTAGCTCCTTTCATTTTCCCAGTCAGTGGTGTTTTGGGAAGTGTTTTTCTTGTGCAGATCCCTACATGCTGCTTTATCTCTCTTTCTCTTATTCTCTCTCTCCTTTCTGTGATCAGGGCTCCCTCCCCTCTGCAGCACTCAGGATTTGTTTCTTCCCCAAATCACATCACCACACCTCCTATCTTCCAAGATGTGGGCCCCTTTCTCCTTCTAGTTATGCAGTTTGTTTTCTCAGCCCTCATATCAATTTCCTGGGTGCTTAGAATGATTTGATAATTATCTAGCTGTGCTTGAGAGACAAAGCAAGCATAGGTCCTCCTGGTACTCCTCCACCTTAACCCCTCAGCCCCACTGATCCCATGTTGATAGAATACTGGAATCTCAGGTTTTGGAGGAATTTAAAGGCCATCAGGTCTCCTCTCTCCAGCTTCCCACAGAGTAGTTGCTCAGATTAAGTTATTTGATCATTCAGTGATAGAGAACCGTATCGCTCAGGACAGATTCTTCCATTTGACTAAAGTTGTTTATTAAAAACATGTTCCATAAGAAGTATAGAGTGGAGACCATTTTTACACCTTGGAATCTCTAAGCCCAAAACTTACCATTTTGTCTATGACTCTTAAACATGGCATTCAGACTAGATTATTTATTTTAAGTGGACCAAGACCAGAATCCAGTGTAGTAAAATCATCTTCCTCTTTCTTTGTCCTACATACCTGTTATTAGTTTAAGATAAATAGTTTAAGTTTTAAATTTAATGCTGTAAAACTTACTTTTTTGTTGTAAAATTCTATGAGCATTGACAATTGCATACAGTTACACAACTGTCATGATATCAAGATATAGAAGATTTTATCAATATCAAAACCTGACTGCCTGTAGCCAATTCCTCCCTAACCACTAATCGATGACAGTCATTGATCTGTTCCCCCTACCTATAGTTTTTTCTTTTCTAGAGTGTCATATAAATGAAATCATTTTGAGTTTGATTTGTAGCTTTTGAGTCTGGTTTCTTTCACTTAACATAATACATGGAGATTCATCTATATTGTTGAATATTTGTTATGTTTTATTGCTCAGTAGTATTCCATTAATGGATGTATCATGCTTTTTTATCCTTTTAGCAGTTGGAGGGCAATTCTGTTGTTTTCAGTTTTTGGTAATGATGAACAAAGCTGCTGACACATTCCCATACAGGTTTTTGTGTGAATATAAGTTTTCATTTCCCTTGAGTGAATACTTGTGGGGCAGGGTGCTGGGTCATATGTTAAATTATATATTTAACTTTGTAGGAACTGACAAACTACCTCCCAAAGTTGTACCATTTTTCATTACCAGCAGCAGTGTATGAGTCCTACAACATTTTTCCTCTTAAAAAATTGTTTTGGCTATTCTAATTCATTTGTCATTCCACTTATGTTTTAGAATAAGCTTGCTGATATCTACAAAATAATCTTCAAGGATATTTTGGGGATTGAGTTAATTCTATAGATCATTTAGAGAGAATTGGTAGTGATATTAATATTGATATTTAATCTCCCATTCCATAAACACAGTACACATCTTGAAATTATAAGTTAAGAACACCTTAGAGAAATGAAAAGAACATAGAGAAAGGAACTTTTCATTAAACATTTATTGCTCTACATGTATTTGAAATTGATTGGCTAAAATACTTTCTCGCACATCTGATTTGAAAATCAGTAAGGGTACCATAAAAAAAATCTGAATCACTCTAGTATGTTATGGTAGTACATACAAAACTCTAAGAAATCTATAAAAATCTCCTTGAACTAATTAACGAGTTTAGAAAAGTCACAGGACACAACCAATCATATTTCTATATACTAATAATGAACAGTTGGGAATTGAAACTTAAGACTATAGTATGCAATAGCACCAAAAATTGAAATAATTAGGTATATATCTGAGAATCTATTGTGGAAAACTAAAATACTCCAATGAAGATATAGACCAGATCTGTTGAATTTATACTGAATCCTTATTAAAGTGAGAAACATTGTAGTTCTATGACAAAAGCCAACCTTATTTGTGAAGGTGACTTATAATTAAGTCCTTTGGTACTGATGCTAAGAAGAGGAAAGTCAGGGATGTATGGAAATAAATGAACTACACAAATGAGAACAAACAAAAGCTATGTACTCTGAACTTGTTAAAAAGGGGTTCTGCTTGGCAGAAACTCAAAAGCAGAAAGGGGTGTGGTGTGGGGAAGTCATACAAAAAAGTGGAAGGTTTCATGTATGCTCTGACAGGAGGCTATTGGCATGGGGAAGCTGGAGGTGAATTAGCTGGAAACAGAGCATCTTATGTGATCGATTTTGGGAACATCTTTGGCTTTTTCTTACTGGCCATGAGTTAGAAGCAAGGACAAAAAGATAAGGAAGCTGGCAGTCATGCCCAAGTCCTGATTGTTTGGCACCCATTGTTGAGAGATTCAGGTTTGGCTTCCTGGGCTTGTGGGTTAGAGTTTTGTTGTCATGTATGTTCTGGCCACTGTCTATTTTTATATTCGTCTCCAAGATGGCATTCTGAGGAAAAGACAATGGAAATTCTCTGGACATATGAGTAGTCCTCAGCCAGCTAAACACAAAAGGAAAGAATATTCTAGGCGTAAGGTACAGCATATGCAAAAAGAGAATCCTGTTTTATGTCTTGAAGGATTGATTATAAGTTCTTCACACCATATAAATGGTGCAGTGTTACACAGCATATATATTATAAAAATTTAACCAATTAAATATTTTATCAGTATAAAGCACTCATTTTTTTACATTTTCCTTTGTATTTTCTTATTTTGAGATTGAGATTGCTGCTAGGGACTTCTAAATTCTACTTTTAATCCCCTCCACACATGGATGATACTTTTCTATTCGAACAATACTGTCAGTCATTTGAATTTATGAAGGTCCCTGCTCCTCTCCCCACACAGGAGTTGTTTAGTCCACACAAAAGCTAGCTCAACTGTCAAGTTCTAAAAGAGCTATCAAATGGTCATCAGGTTCTCTGTGGCTTTACTTCATAGAATTAGGCAGACAATAATCAGTTCTATTGTATATTATCAAAGGCAAAATTTGATACTGGATTATGTGCCATTCTCCATAATGAGGAATAGTTATGAAGGCTGCTGGTTAGAAGAATTATTTATAGTAAAAAGACAGACTGCTCATCACTTGGAGAGCTTGACAGTTGCTATTTCTTCTGTTCAATAGCTTTTGAGATATTTCTACTTTGATTTCTTCTCATGGCTTGTTAACCTTTTATTTTGAATCTCTTGTGACCCTTAAAAATTTTTCTGCAGATTCTCATGATCTATTTAAAATATGAGATAAGTAAGTTAATAATGTGGCTTTCATCTTAAGGAGGTGAGTAAATTCTCTACCATTACATGAAAATTGAAAGATACTTGATGATTTTTTTTTTTCTTACAGGACCTGTGTTAGCCAAAGAGAGTGGTAGCTCTTCTGTCTCCTTTGGCCCAGTTTATTGACTTACCTTGTCTTCCAGCAACACCTTCCAGGTTAACTTTTCAATAACTGCCTCCCTCCCCACCACAGAGGTATGTAGCATCTAGCTCATGCTTAGACCATTTCATTTAGGAAATCAACCTGGAAGTGAAGTGACATTCTGGCCTTGGGTAACCAGGGTTTGCACCTTACTTTTTCATGCTGCCAAAACATCAATCAGACACATATGCTGATTATCTACATTCCTTATAATCAAAGCCACAGTTGAGGTTTTCCAATGCATACATTGGGAATAACAGGAGAGTAGAACTTTGACGTGCTGTTAGATGTGGCTATAGTCAGACACTCAGCCATACCCATGTTCAGGCTCCTCTGTAGTGCATTTCAATACCTGGGTCCTTCCGTGCTTCTAGAGTTGAGGCCAAGCCACTTCCATAAATGAGCAACTTCTGTGTATGCCCCTGGCTCAGATTTCATGTCCAACTCCTGGGAATTCTCCATGTCTCCAGTCTGAGGTCCTTGCTTCATGTCCAGGTGTAGCATCTTCCCAGGGTGTCTGACAACCCCAGCATCGAGTCCATTCAGGGAAATGAGAAGCTTGTGCTGTGGACATGCAGTTTCCCCTTATGGCCCTCACTAGGACAACAACCGAAGAACATCATTCATCGTCAGTGCGTCTTGGGATATTCACTTTTCAGTACATGTGGAACACCAGCAAAACACTCTGGGTTGAGTTTGACAAAATCCTACAGAGTTCCACTTTATGGTGCTTCCGGTAGCAATGACTGAAAGTCAAATTTCCTGTCATCTTCCAGGTCTTGTTAACTGATCTCCATGCACAGGTGCTTTAATGAGATCACACCTGTCTCCACATTAACAGAAAATAACTTACAGTTTCCTCATAATCTAAATCTATATTTAGATAAAAACACATTTTTTGTTTCTCATGGAAAGTTTAAAGGAATATAACTTTGCCTAAAATAGGACCAAGTTGTATGTCATTTGTCATATCAAGCAGCTCTCATGAATCACAGTGCTCTAAACATCTGTGTTTCAGAAGAGGACTCAGGCTTTTATATATAGGATTATAAATCTTGGTCTGATCTTTTCCCTCAAACAATAGAGCAGTTTGTCTTAGAAATGAATTGATGACTCCAATCTGAAATAAGAGCTATTGTACCTTTTAAGCTCTTAGCTATGGAGGTTAAAACAGCAACAACAACAACAACAACAACATCAACAACATCAACAACTTATGCCACCAACATCACCACCACCACCACCAACAGCAACAACTTAAACTAGGGCGTACTCACACTATAATTATTTGCTTATGTCTGTGGCACAATCATATTCTAAAGGGCAAGACTGTGTTGAATTTACAGTTGTGTCCCCTGAATCCAGTCACAGTACAGAAGAGACTCTTAATAAATGCTTATGGAACAAATGAATAAGTTAAAGTTCTTTCCCTCACCATTGGATCCTTCCTTTCCTTTATCCAATCATTACTTATCTTAGTAAGCCCACAGTCTTTTTCCTAGTTGATCTTTTCTTCTCCCAAATGCTCTCTCTGGTGGAGACCCTCAATGTTTTGTGCCTGTGCTACAGTGACAGTCTCCTACCCAGCTTCTTGGCATCTTCTCATTTGAGGGTGTCCTGCCCTGTTATCTCACTCTAATGGAAACCTGACCTTCTTACCTCTGGTCTTAAAAACCTTCCAAAATTTCCCCACGGCCCAGACACTAATTTCAAACCTGTTTTTTATTTGGTTTCATTTTGTTTTTCAGAACACTAGTACTTCATAGTAATGATTTCAGCCTTCCATATTTGATTCAAATTTAATCATTTTAAACATATGTGGTATTTTTTAAAGTGATGCTGGAATTACCCACTCTGGGAAGATATTTATTCTAAGAACAACTAAAAACCCTATACATATATCTAAAACAAACATAAGAAGACTCAGAAGAGAAAGAAAAGAAGTAGGACAGACTAGAAGCCTTAAGACACTCAAATTAGCATTGTGGTGAGTTCCCTGGGTTTCCCTTTTGCCTTGTATATCTCACACTTGGGGCTAAAGAAGTTGGCAACCTGGAAATGTCAAAATGCACAGGCAAAAAAATTCTCAAACAAAGCCTGCTCTGTCTAGCCATAGGACCAGGACAGGGAAAACCTAGATAGACGAGATAAAACAAACACACAAACAAAACTTTTGGAAAATAATATATCTGCTTTAGCAAGATGTCACAGAGAAAAACATGGTCCCTCTCCAATTCATGCCAGCAAAGGCCAAATGGGAGCTCAAATGTCAATCCTCATAAGCCTGTAATGAAGCACCCCAAATACCAAAGACTGTGATGGGTGATGTCAGAGGGCAAAGTAGGATGCCGGGACTTTCATATCCACTGGGCAACAATGACTTCCTCCAAGACGTCAGTGGAGTCCACATGGGGAGCCTGGAATTTTTTCTCCATTTGGTAGTAAGGATGCAACTCTCCCAGTCACCACTGGGGGGTTAACACCTACTGGAGAGTTAGAGCTTTCAGCACCACGCAGCTGTAATGAAGCTAATGCCCTTTCTCGAGGAGTCAGCCTGGGCAATGTGGGCAGCAGCACCAAAGCATTCTGACGTCTCCCAGTCCGGAAACTATCAGTGGAATTCCCACTTCCACCAGGCAGTCCCAAAGGAATCCTCACCTCGGGTGCCAATGGGTACAGAGCAGGGAATCTGGACTTCTGCTTTCGCCTGGCAATAATGTGGCAGAGCCACCCCCAACCATTTCCATGCCAAGGCAGTGTCAAAGGAGGTAAGTTCAAACAGAAGTTTAAATAAGAACCAGAAATCATTATGTAATAACCAAAAAGTTCAGGTTTCAGCTGAAAGCCACTTTTTATACTGCGAACGAGGAAGACATCAAAAATGAATGAAAAAAAAAAAGCCAATATAGGTAACATGGAAATGACAGAGAAATTAGAATTTCTGATGAAGCAGCCATCATAAAAATACCTCTGTAAGCAATTCCAAGCATTCTTGAAAGGTGAAAAAAATAAAAGGTTTCCAGCCCTACAAGAGATCCTAAGGGGGATACTGTGAGACAAAGTACCAGAGACATCACTACAAGCATAAAACATACAGACATCACAATGACTCTAAACCCGTATCTTTCTATAATAACACTGAACGTAAATGGATTAAATGCGCCAACCAAAAGACATAGGGTATCAGAATGGATAAAAAACCAAGACCCATCTATTTGCTGTCTACAAGAGACTCATTTTAGATCTGAGGACACCTTTAGATTGAGAGTGAGGGGATGGAGAACTATTTATTATGCTACTGGAAGCCAAAAGAAAGCTGGAGTAGTCATACTTATATAAGACAAACTAGACTTTAAATTAAAGGCTGTAACAAGAGATGAAGAAGGGCATTATATAATAATTACAGGGTCTATCCATCAGGAAGAGCTAACAATTATAAATGTCTATGCGCCGAATACCTGAGCCCCCAAATATATAAAACAATTACTCATAAACATAAGCAACCTTATTGATAGGAATGTGGTAGTTGCAGGGGACTTTAACACCCCACTTACAGAAATGGATAGATCATCTAGACACACGGTCAATAAAGAAACAAGGGCCCTGAATGATACATTGGATCAGATGGACTTGACAGATATATTCAGAACTCTGCATCCCAAAGCAACAGAATATACATTCTTCTCGAGTGCACATGGAACATTCTCCAAGATAGATCACATACTGGGTCACAAAACAGCCCTTCATAAGTTTACAAGAATTGAAATTATACCATGCATACTTTCAGACCACAATGCTATGAAGCTTGAAATCAACCACAGGAAAAAGTCTGGAAAACCTCCAAAAGCATGGAGGTTAAAGAACACCCTACTAACGAATGAGTGGGTCAACCAGGCAATTAGAGAAGAAATTAAAAAATATATGGAAACAAACGAAAATGAAAATACAACAATCCAAACGCTTTGGGACGCAGCAAGGGCAGTCCTGAGAGGAAAATACATTGCAATCCAGGCCTATCTCAAGAAACAAGAAAAAATCCCAAATACAAAATCTAACAGCACACCTAAAGGAAATAGAAGCAGAACAGCAAAGGCAGCCTAAACCCAACAGAAGAAGAGAAATAATAAAGATCAGAGCAGAAATAAACAATATAGAATCTAAAAAAATGGTAGAGCAGATCAACGAAACCAAGAGTTGGTTTTTTGAAAAAATAAACAAAATTGACAAACCTCTAGCCAGGCTTCTCAAAAAGAAAAGGGAGATGACCCAAATAGATAAAATCATGAATGAAAATGGAATGATTACAACCAATCCCTCAGAGATACAAACAATTATCAGGGAATACTATGAAAAAATTATATGCTAACAAAGTGGACAACCTGGAAGAAATGGACAAATTCCTAAACACCCACACTCTTCCAAAACTCAATCAGGAGGAAATAGAAAGCTTGAACAGACCCATAACCAGTGAAAAAATTGAATCGGTTATCAAAAATCTCCCAACAAATAAGAGTCCAGGAGCAGATGGCTTCCCAGGGGAGTTCTACCAGACGTTTAAAGCAGAGATAATACCTATCCTTCTCAAGCTATTCCAAGAAATAGAAAGGGAAGGAAAACTTCCAGACTCATTCTGTGAAGCCAGTATTACTTTGATTCCTAAACCAGACAGAGACCCAGTAAAAAAAGAGAACTACAGGCCAATATCCCTGATGAATATGGATGCAAAAATTCTCAATGAAATACTAGCAAATCGAATTCAACGGCATATAAAAAGAATTATTCACCATGATCAAGTGGGATTCATTCCTGGGATGCAGGGCTGGTTCAACATTCGCAAATCAATCAACGTGATACATCACATTAACAACAAAAAAGAGAAGAACCATATGATCCTGTCAATCGATGCAGAAAAGGCCTTTGACAAAATCCAGCACCGTTTCTTAATAAAAACCCTTGAGAAAGTCGGGATAGAAGGAACATACTTAATGATCATAAAAGCCATTTATGAAAAGACCACAGCTAACATCATCCTCAACAGGGAAAAACTGAGAGCTTTTTCCCTGAGATCAGGAACACGACAGGGATGCCCACTCTCACCGCTGTTGTTTAACACAGTGCTGGAAGTTCTAGCATCAGCAATCAGACAACAAAAGGAAATCAAAGGCATCAAAATTGGCAAAGATGAAGTCAAGCTTTCACTTTTTGCAGATGACATGATATTATACATGGAAAATCCGATAGACTCCACCAAAAGTCTACTAGAACTGATACATGAATTCAGCAAAGTTGCAGGATACAAAATCAATGTGCAGAAATCAGTTGCATTCTTATACACTAACAATGAAGCAACAGAAAGACAAATAAAGAAACTGATCCCATTCACAATTGCACCAAGAAGCATAAAATACCTAGGAATAAATGTAACCAAAGATGTAAAAGATCTGTATGCTGAAAACTATAGAAAGCTTATGAAGGTAATTGAAGAAGATTTAAAGAAATGGAAAGACATTCCCTGCTCATGGATTGGAAGAATAAATATTGTCAAAATGTCAATACTACCCAAAGCTATCTACACATTCAATGCAATCCCAATCAAAATTGCACCAGCATTCTTCTCGAAACTAGAACAAGCAATCCTAAAATTCATATGGAACCACAAAAGGCCCCGAATAGCCAAAGTAATTTTGAAGAAGAAGACCAAAGCAGGAGGCATCACAATCCCAGACTTTAGCCTCTACTACAAAGCTGTCATCATCAAGACAGCATGGTATTGGCACAAAAACAGACACATAGACCAATGGAATAGAATAGAAACCCCAGAACTAGACCCACAAACATATGGCCAACTCATCTTTGACAAAGCAGGAAAGAACATCCAATGGAAAAAAGACAGTCTCTTTAACAAATGGTGCTGGGAGAACTGGACAGCAACATGCAGAAGGTTGAAACTAGACCACTTTCTCACACCATTCACAAAAATAAACTCAAAATGGATAAAGGACCTGAATGTGAGACAGGAAACCATCAAAACCTTAGAGGAGAAAGCAGGAAAAGATCTCTCTGACCTCAGCCGTAGCAATCTCTTACTCGACACATCCCCAAAGGCAAGGGAATTAAAAGCAAAAGTGAATTACTGGGACCTTATGAAGATAAAAAGCTTCTGCACAGCAAAGGAAACAACCAACAAAACTAAAAGGCAACCAACGGAATGGGAAAAGATATTTGCAAATGACATATCGGACAAAGGGCTAGTATCCAAAATCTATAAAGAGCTCACCAAACTCCACACCCGAAAAACAAATAACCCAGTGAAGAAATGGGCAGAAAACGTGAACAGACACTTCTCTAAAGAAGACATCCGGATGGCCAACAGGCACATGAAAAGATGTTCAACGTCGCTCCTCATCAGGGAAATACAAATCAAAACCACACTCAGATATCACCTCACGCCAGTCAGAGTGGCCAAAATGAACAAATCAGGAGACTATAGATGCTGGAGAGGATGTGGAGAAACGGGAACCCTCTTGCACTGTTGGTGGGAATGCAAATTGGTGCAGCCACTCTGGAAAGCAGTGTGGAGGTTCCTCAGAAAATTAAAAATAGACCTACCCTATGACCCAGCAATAGCACTGCTAGGAATTTATCCAAGGGATACAGGAGTACTGATGCATAGGGGCACTTGTACCCCAATGTTTATAGCAGCACTCTCAACAATAGCCAAATTATGGAAAGAGCCTAAATGTCCATCAACTGATGAATGGATAAAGAAATTGTGGTTTATATACACAATGGAATACTACATGGCAATGAGAAAAAATGAAATATGGCCTTTTGTAGCAACGTGGATGGAACTGGAGAGTGTGATGCTAAGTGAAATAAGCCATACAGAGAAAGACAGATACCATATGGTTTCACTCTTATGTGGATCCTGAGAAACTTAACAGAAACCCATGGGGGAGGGGAAGAAAAAAAAAAAAAGAGGTTAGAGTGGGAGAGAGCCAAAGCATAAGAGACTGTTAAAAACTGAGAACAAACTGAGGGTTGATGGGGGGTGGGAGGGAGGGGAGGGTGGGTGATGGGTATTGAGGAGGGCACCTTTTGGGATGAGCACTGGGTGTTGTATGGAAACCAATTTGACAATAAATTTCATATATTAAAAAAAAAAAATGAAAAGCTTGTTGGGGAGGGCTCCTGTTAGGATGAGCACTGGGTGTTGTATGGAAACCAATTTGACAATAAATTTCATATTAAAAGTAAATGAAAAAAAAAATAAAAGGTTTCAGCAAAGAAATAGAAAATATAAGGAACCAAATGGAGATTTTAGAACTGAAAATACAATAAGAAAAATAAAACACTCAATGGATGGTCTTAATAACAGAGTGTACTGGACAAAAGAAAAAAATAATAAGCTTGAAGATAAAACAATGGAAAGTACACAGTCTTAATGAAAGACAGAAAATAGGCTGAGAAAAAAAAAATCCCAAAATAACAAAAGAAGAGAGCTCCAGGGCCCATGAGACTACAACAAAAGATGTAACATGTGTAATCAAGGTCTGAAAAAAGACTAAAAGAAAGAAGGTGGAGCCCCAAAAGCACTCATAGAAATAATGGTAAGAAGGGGCGCCTGGGTGGCGCAGTCGGTTAAGCGTCCGACTTCAGCCAGGTCACGATCTCACGGTCCGTGAGTTCGAGCCCCGTGTCAGGCTCTGGGCTGATGGCTCAGAGCCTGGAGCCTGTTTCCGATCCTGTGTCTCCCTCTCTCTCTGTCCCTCCCCCATTCATGCTCTGTCTCTCTGTCCCAAAAATAAATAAACGTTGAAAAAAAAAAAAAAAAA
>NW_026057586.1:44144323-44172407 GCF_023721935.1 Panthera uncia | reverse complement strand
AAAAAAAAAAAAAAAAAAAAAAAAAGAAATAATGGTAAGAATTCCACAAATTTGGCAAAATACATAACCTACAGATTCTTGGATCTAAGCAAATGCAAAACAGGATAAGCCCAAAAATCTATACTAAGAAACATTATAGTGAAACTTCTGAAAACTAAAGAGATAAAAAACAATTCTTGAAAGCAGCAAGAGAAAAAAAGCATCTCACCTACAGGGGAGAAACAATTTCATTAGTTGTGGATTTCTGTCTTGGAGCCATGAAAGCCAGAAGGAAGTGACAGACATTTATCAAGTGCTTCAAGAAAGGAACTTTCAATCCAGATTCCTATATCCAGCAAAAATGTCATTTAGGAATGAAGTAGTACTCAAGACATTTTCAAGTGAAGAAAAACTAAGAGGATTTGCCACCAATAAACTTTCCCTAAAGGAATGGGTAAAGGAAATTCCAAAAAAGGAAACAAGACAACAAAGGAATTTTGGACCATAAATAAAGATGAAAGAAAATGGTCAACAAAAATAAGGGTAAATATAATACTCTCTCATTTTCTTCTTCCTTCTCTTGAGTTCTAAGGCATCTATATTACAAACAAGAGAGTTAAGGGAATATAAAGGAAGATATGCTTTCCTTTCTTAATTTGAACTGGTAAAATGATAAAACCATATGTATTTTCTATGTATATGTTTTACATACATATATTATCTAGAGCAACTAGTAAAAAAAAAGAGACACATTCATTATAGAATATAGATAAACATTATAGACAAATCAAAATAGAATTCTCAAAATGGTACAAGCAACCCACAAGAAGGCAAGAAAGAAAACCAGAGACACTAATTGTACACCAGCAGATAAGATAATCTGGGTTATTAAAGACTTGAATTAAGACCCCAAACCATGAAACTCCTAAAATAAAACATTGAAGGTAAACTCTTTGACATTGTGCTTGGCAATGATTATTTTGGATTTGACACCAAAAGCAAAGGCAACCAAACCAAAAAGAAACAAGAGGGACTATATCAAACTGAAAAGCTTTTATACAACAAAGTAAACCATCAACAAAAGAAAATCTGTGTAATGTGGGAAAATATTTGCACATCAGGGGCATCTGGTTGACTCAACTGGTTAAGCCTCTGTCTCTTCATTTTGGCTCAGGTCATGATCTGGCAGTTGGTGAGTTTGAGCCCTGCATTGGGCTCCTCTCTGGCAGTGCAGAGCCTACTTGGGATTCTCTCTCTCCCTCTCTCTTTCATCCATTCCTTCTTGCTCTCTCTCTCTCTGCCCTTTCCCTTCTCTCTCTCTCTCTCTCAAAATAAATAAATAAACTTTATTTAATAATAAACCATTTAAGCAGAGTGAAAGTAAGAAGATGAAGAAAGGCACATCATAGGAAAATTTATCGAAAGAAAGTAGAAAGTGGCTTTCTACTTTTATATTATTATCACTCTTACTACTATTATTATGATATTAATAATAATAAAGTGGACTTCAGAGGAAAGAGAATTACCAGAGAAACAAAAGGACATTATGTAGTAATACAGGATCAATCCATCAAGAAGACAAGCAATCCTGAATGTGTCTGCAGCAAACAACAGACTCACAAAATATGTGAAGCAAAAACTGATAGAACTGGAAAGATCAATAGACAAATCCACAATTATAGTTGGAGACTTCAATCTCTCTCTCTCTCTTTCAGTTTTGATAGCATTATATCAAAAACCAACAAGGATATAAAATAACTCATCAACCCATGGGATTTCATTGGCATTTATAGAACATTCCACCCAATGACAGCAGACTACACATTCTTTTCAACTGTCCAGAGAACATGTATCAATGTAGATCACATCCTGAGCAATAAACAAACTGAAAATTAAAATAATCGAAATTATACACTGTGTTCTGTAATCACATGGAATCAGACTAGAAATTGGTAACAGAAAGATAACAGGAATATCTCCAAGCACTTGGAAACTAAACAGCACATGTAAATGATCCATGAGTCAAAGAGGAAATCTCAAGGGAAGGTAAAAAAGGCATTAGATTGAATGAAAATGAAAATATACTGTATCAAAATTTGTGGGACACAGCAAAAGCAGTCCTGAGAAGGAAATTTATAGCACTAAATGGATACACTAGGAAAGAAGAAGAGTCTCAAATAAATAATCCAAGCTCCTATCTCAAGAACCTAGAAAAAGAAGATCAAAATAAGCTCAAAACAAGCAGAGGGAAATATTGGCTCAAAAGTTCCCTAGCAGCTTCCTATGTAATCTGAAACTGGTCCCCATATGCAGAGGGAAGGGAGAGACCTTAGAAAGAGGCAGGTCATTCCAGATTGGTAGGTGGCAGTTTAATAAGTAAGAGAACTTACATACAAGGCTTGGGTAGCCACAGAGTGAATAGATTTCTTTACCCACTGGCCACATCTTAAAAGTTTATGTAAAGGCTTTTCCATGGGTTCAGTCATGTATACCATTCAGATGTTCTCAATATTGCATCATTAATTATCTCAAGGGTATGTCCTTGGAGCAGCCTCTGAGAAGGGAAAAAGCAGGGGGAACCCACATCCCAAAGGGAGGGAGGAAGGAGTCTCTGATTGCCAGGGTCCAACTGGCAAGTCAAGCAGAGGTTACATCTCCTAAGTGGCCTCCTCTAGAAGGAAGGGAATAATAAAGATAACAGTAGAAATCAATGAAACTGAAAAAAAAAAAAAATTAAAATGGAGAAAACAATGAAGCTAAAAGCTGGTTCTTTGAAAAGACTCATAAAATTGACAAATCTCCAGACTAACCAAGGGAAAAGAAAGAAGGCACAAACTATTAATGTCAAGAAGAGTAAAAAGAAGGTATCACTAGACACTATTCAGACATCAAAGGAATAATAAGAGAATACTACGTACAACTGTATACGCATAAATTTTACAATGTAGATGAAATGGACCAATTCTTCAAAACCACAAAGTACCACAATTCATCCAGTAATAAACTGATCATATAAATAGACCTCTACTATTAAGGAAATTGAATTTGTTATTTTAAAACTCCCAAAAAAGAAATCTTTAGGCTCAGATTGTTTCACTAAAGGATTCTATCAAACATTTAAAGAATTAACACAAATTTGACAATATATTTTCCAGGAAGTAGAAGAAGAGAACTACTTGTATTAAGCTAGTATTAACCTGATATCAAAACCAGATAAAGCAGTATTACAAGCAAATAAACAAAGAAAAAAGAAAACTAAAGGCTTCAAACACAGAATTCAGTGATATAAAAAAAAGTCATCGTATAGATGACTAAGTGGGGGTCATCGCAGAGCTGGTTTGATATGTGAAAATCAGTTAATATAATCCATCATATTAACAGGTTAAAGGAGAAAAGTCATATCAATTGACATAGAAAAGCATTGGACAAAATTCAACATGCTTTCATGGTATAAAAAAAATTCTCTGGAAACTAAGAATAGAGGAGACAGTCCTCAACTTGATAAAAACATTACTAAAAACCTACAGCTAACATTATAGTCAATGGCAAAAGGCTGAATAATTTCCTTCTGAAGTTGGGAACAAAGCAAAGGTGTTCACTCTCATCACATTATTCATGAAAGTACTAGGAATCTTAGAATAATAGGCCAAAAAAAAAAAAAGATATAAAACCATCTAGATTGGGAAGGAAAAAAAACAAATGTCCCCATTTTTAAAAATGACAACATTGTTAACAAAAACCCCCAAAACATCTATTTAAAAAAAAAAAAAAAAACCTCTTAGAACTAATAAACTAGCTCAAAAAAGGTCACAGGAGGCAAACACATGAAAATAAAGCAATCACATTTCTATATACTAACAGGAACACGTAGAACCTGGAATTCAACACACAATACCATTTATAATTGCTCCAAAGAAAATGAAACACATAAGCATACATCTAACAAAACATGTACAGTTTCTGTGCCCTAGAAACAAGATGCTGATGGAAAAAATCAAAGATCTAAATAAATGGAAAGATATACTGTGTTCATGGATTGGAAGACTCAGTATTATAAAGATGTCAGTTAACCCCAATTGATCTGTAGGTTGAATGCAATTCCTACAAAAATCCTAGGGACATTTTGTTTAGGCATAGACAGGTTTATTCTAAAATCTATAGGGAAAGCAGAGAGTTTAGAAGAATGGAAACAAATTTGAGTAACACAAATAAAGTAGGAGGACTCAATCTAATTGATTTCAAGACTATATAATCAAGACAGTGTGATATTAGTGAATAGGTACATAGATCAATGGAACAGCACAGAGAACCAAGAAATAGACCCCACAAAAATTTCCCTAATTGGTTTTTGACCGAGATGCAAAAGCAATTCAATGGAGTAAAGACAGCTTTTTCAACTAATGATGCTGGAGCACTTGGACAGTCATAGGCAAAAATTAACTTGAACTGAATCACAGATTACTGAATTAAGTGTAAAATGCAAAACTATAAAAGTATTGTGGGAAAAAATGGGAGAAAACTTCAGGAGCTAGGACAAGGCAACGAGTTCTCATGCTTGATGCCAAAAGCACAATCCTTAAAAGAAAAAATGATGAATTAGACCTCATCAGAATTGAAATTTTGCTTGTGCAAAAGACTCCGTGAAGTGAATGAGAACATGAGTTACAGGTTGAAAGAAAAATATTTGAAACCCATATATCTGAGAAAGGAATAAGATCTAGAATATATAAAGAACTCTCAAAACTGAGCAGTGAAACCCCTGACCATCCAATGAGAAAATGGGCAAAAGACATGAAAGGACATTACCCTGAAGAGGATGTACTTCAGGTATACTTGAAAAGATGTTCAACACTATCATCCATTAGGGAACTGCAAGCTACTTTGACTACAAGTCTTTGGGAGGGTATGAGGTTTCATTACATACCTATCAGAACAACTGACTGTGATAACACCAGAAACTGCTAAGGATGAGAAAAAAACTGGATCACTCATACATTACTAGTGGGAATGTGAAACGGTATGGATATTCTGAAAAAGAGCATGAAGGTTTCTTACAAAAATAACGTGCTTATTATACAATCCAGCAATTGCACACTTGGGAATTTATCACAGAGAAATAAAGGTTATGTTTTCACAAAACCTCAACACTAATGTTCACAGCAGAATTATTCACAATCATCAAAACCGAAAAACCTAGGGGTCCTTTAATGGCTGCTTATGGTTAAACCAACTGTGGTACCTCCATACCGTAGAATATGACTCATCAATAAAATGGACACCTTGACAACCTGGATAAATCTCCAGAAAATTATGTGAAGTGAAAAAAAGGGAAACCTCAAAAGTTTAGATAGTGTATGATTCCATGTATATAACATTCTCAAAATGACAAAATTATAAAAATGGAGAGCTGCTCAGTGTTTGCCTAGAGTTTGGGAGAAGACTGAGGTAGGACAGACAGGGTAAGTGGATGTGTCTATAAAACGGATCCTTGTGGTGATGGGAAAATGTTGTATCTTGACTATATTAATATTGATATCCTGGTTGTGATATTGTATTACACTGTAGCAAGATGATCTTATTGTAAGGAATTAAATAAAGGGTACGTGGGATCTCTTTGTATTATTTCTTACAACTGTGTAACAATCTACAAATATCTCAAAATAAAGATTTTAATTTAAAACCAACATACAAACAAAAGGAGTGGTAGCAAACAACACTCATACTCAATATGTCACCTACCAAAGATCCTAATGCTCCAGATTGCTAACGAGTTACCTAGTATTGATGGGGAAGTTAGTTTCATATAAAGGACAAAATTGGCATCTGTGTACATATTTTGATTTTTATAAATATGTAATTGTTTACACATGTTATAATTCTTTATTATTCTTCCAATAAACACTGTAAAATTAAACCAACAAAGAACAAATATAGAAAACTCTAGTTTGGGCATGTCTCTTCGTGCAAAATTGGACATTTGAGACCCTGTCCACAGCATGAAGTGTATGTGGTGTGAAGTTAAATACCAAGAATGCAGGCACACTTATCTGTGCATATATTTGGTCACTTGTAGAGGGTATTGATCAGTGTCACATCCCAGTGTTTCAGGGATTGTTTCATGATTCTATGATGGTTTTGGTTTTGTGATAAGTAATTATAGCAGTTATTAACTATTTGTAGTAAGTAAAATCTAAAACAAAAATTACTGGTTTCTAGTCCAGTTTATTTTAATTCAATAATATCCCAACACTGCAAGACAACCTTAGGATGCGATAGACCATAGAGGTAAAAAACATAAGCCATGGCTTCGAGAAGACCTGGGTTCTAACTCAAGCTAAACCCAGGCACCAGCTCCTCCACTTGAAATGCTAACATGGTGAGTCCTGCCCTAATCATAGGTGCAGCTGGAAGACCAGGCCTCACCTCCAGATTCCATTTTGTCCACTGACTTACCTTAGTGCCTTGTAGGAAATTAATTGAATGTATATGTGTAATACATATATGTACATGTAATACAATACATTAATTGAATGTATATCTGAAATGTCTATTTGGTTTAATTGATCTATTTGTCTATCCTTAAACTAATACAACACTGTCATAATTACTGTAGGTTTGTACTAACCCTCGAAATCCACAAGTGTTGGTTCTCCAATTTGGGTCTTTTGTTTTGGCTATCCTAAGTCTTTTGTATTTTGATGTAAATTTTAGGATCACCATTTTAATTTCTATGTAACAGCTTGCTGATACAGTGATAAATTTCCATCCATAGATCAATATTTTAAGTGGACATCTTAAAAATATGGAGCATTTCAATCCATGAACCTCTATTTACTCAGGTCTTTAATTTTTCTCTGAGCTGTCAGCACAGAGCCTGACATGGGGCTCAAACCCACAAGCCGTGAGATCATGACCTGAGCCGAAGTCAGACGCTTAACCGACTGCAGGTGCCCCTAAAATGGTATTATTTTCAATTGTTTTTTCCTACTATACAGAAATACAATTAATTTTCAGGATTAAGTAAATTCCAGCTTTATCATTACTATCTTTGTCCATGCCTGAGATTCTCTGCCATTATTTTACTAAGAGCATCACAAAACTTTAGGGTTCTTGCAATGATTGAATGAGTTATTATCTATAAATTATTGCTCAAACATTGTCTAACCTAGAGTAAATGTTCAACAAATGTTGATCATTGTTGCTTTTATTCATCTTCCAGAATAAGTGCTTTCAGGAAAACATTCTCATTATCAAGGACTCACATCAACTGTGGTCTTCAGTTGGCTCTCTTTCTGGAGGAAAGTGATCTTTACTGAGGTAAGAGCCTCTTGCAGACTAAAGGTAGTTACAGTGTCATATCCTTTTTCAGAATGGGGTCCCTGTGTCTCTGCCTGGTCTGGAATGAAAGGACAGCTCCAAAGTTAGAGTGTTCCTTTCCCCTTAGCATGGCTTTGCCCTCAAAAGCTGAATTATTCTGTAAAGGGCTAATAGATATCAAGAAATGAATCTGCTCTGCCAAGCAAGATCAGAGCATTGCCAGATGTCTATAAGGCATCTGTGATTTTACATGTCTTCTAACTATGGAGATAGGAGCTAAGAAGAGGTCCTGCTCCTCATTTGACATTTAAGACAAAATCAAATCCGCAAACAGTGAACAAATTTGAAAGCCAATACAATGCTACAGAGAGAGTGTATATTAGAGATTTCCAAATATAGAAAGACTTCAGGTAAGTGACACAACTTCATCCTCAGCTCTGAAGACATTTTAAAGCCCATATGAGAATTTATAGTTTTTCACAAGGGGCACCTGGGTGGCTCTGTTGGTTGAGCATTGACTCTTGGTTTCGGCTCAGGTCAGCATCTTATGGGTCTTGAATTCGAGCCCCACAGAGGGCTGTGCCCTGACAGTGTGGAGCCTGCTTGGGATTGTCTCTGTCTCCTCTCTGTCTGCTCCTCCTCTGCTCACCTACTCTCTCTCTCTCTCTCTCTCTCTCTTAAAATAAATAAACTTTCAAAGAAAAAAAGAACTTAGTTTTTCACAAAACATGAGATTTTAGGATTCCCAGGATGTTGGCTTTATTTTGAAGTAAGCTGAGTATTTGGACTCTACACTGGAATGAGTGTGGAAGAAACCTAAGACTAAGTTAGCTTTCCTCTCTCAGAAGGGATCCTTAAGTGTCACTGGAACATTTACCTACTCAATGTGCTGCTTCTTCCCGGTAGCCCTGGCTTGCTTTTCTATCTTAAGCAAAATGTGTATTTTGTGGAGCTGTGACATTTTGTCAATTAAATCTGAAATGATAATGATTAAATATTATTGTCTGCTACAGATTAGTATCCCACATGCATGATTCATGATAGAATCACTTTTCCAAACATGACTGCAAAGCATAAACTCAATGTTAAAGAAAGAAAAAGGGCTGTGATACAAACATCAAAAATAGATCATTATCTGAAATCGGCAGTTTGGTTACTTCCTTTCTTTTATGGACTGATTCACACCAGTAGAGAAAGAAGTAAAAAGAAGAAAGGCAACTGTTATCTGAGAACGTATTTAGAAAGTTATATATTACTTTAACTTAGAATTCATTTTTTTCTTCTGATTGAAAAGCATGACTTTGTAATGAAATTTGGAAAAAGAAGACAACTGTGAAGAATAAAGTGAAAATAAATTTTATTTTTTTTGATCTAGAGAGATCTGCTGTTGACATGTTAGTCTTTCTCTTTCTCTCTCTCTCTCTCTCTTTCTCACACACACACACACACACACACACATGCATGCACACAGTTCAGTCATGGACATTTTCTCATGACCTTGAAGTACACTTCACTAGCATGGAGCTAAATTAATAATGTATTAAATATAACATATTAAATAATATAACTACATGAATACTATAGTCATAAGGAACACATTATTTTACTTAACCATTCTCACATTATTATCATTTAGGTCATTCCAGTGTTTCACTATCATAAATAACTTGGCAATTATACAGAATAAATTCCTAGAAGGGGAATTAGTGGGCCAAAATTGTAATTTCTAAAGGCTTTTGGTCCTAATTTGCTTTCTTTAAGGTTTATCAATTTGGGCTAGCATCAACCATAAACGAAAGTAAACACTGCACTTTGCCCTCATTAGCACTGAGAGTTATCATTAAGGAAAGCAAAAATAGGCCAGTTTTAGACCTGAAAAATGATCTCTCATTATTCGTTAAATCGCCAATTTTTATTACATTAGTGAGATTGGACATATGCTGTTAATGTGGGCCAGCAACATTTAAATTTCTTCTTTCATTCATATATAATGGTGCTCTTCTCCTATTTTCCTTAAGTTTTAATCATTTTAAAAACAGATTTTAAGATCTCTTTAAATATTAAAGAAATTAACCTGGCTATATTTACAAAAAATACTTGTCTCCCTTTTTGTCTTTTAATTTAAAGTGTGCATGTACACACATAGACATATATACATATAGATGTTTATATATATAAACATGGATGTTTTTAATGCAGACAAGCTACTGATATTTTTATTTGCTATGTCTGTCAGTACTTTAATGTTTTAGGAAGTGTGTACATGATATAAATTAAATATTTACCAACTTCAAGTTGTTTTTTAGTTTCATCTTTTACATTTAACTAGAATTTACTTATATGGGATATGGGATAGAAATCTTTACCTTTTTTGAATGACTAAACAATTTTCCAGCACTGCTTACTGAATAATCATTTATTTTACCACTGATTTGTTAACTCACTTTTATCTTAAAATATACTCTTATATAGGCCAGCATAGAGTTCAGGGCTCTTTTGTTCTATTGTTCTGTCTAGCTATTCTCGGATCAGCATGTCCTGGTTCTTAAAGTAATTGGAGAGGTAAAAATACATCCTAATCTTGTAATCTCAGTGTCGCTTATAAATGCAGTGTTTAATAATAAAAATATACATGGCTAGAGGTTGGCTTAATTGGAAATATCTAAATCTGATTATCAGTGACCACGGGTCTCCTAAACTGTTCACTTCCTCCCATCCTGCCCTAGGTGAGGCTGCCTGGATGAATGGGTCTCAGCCCTGGGTGCACACTGAAATTACCTGGAGTTTCATGGAATTACCTGGAATCATGGAATGTCCTCATAAATGAGCCAAGCAAGTCAAGAAATTATATTATGAAAAGTCACTCCTCTACTCTTCTTTTTCTTGTTGTGTTTAAATAAAAGTTGATGTTAGTTTTATAACACATTGGGTAGACTTCCTATGCTCTGGAACTTTTGTAAAAGGCTGAGAACTAAAAAAGTTGAGAAAAATCACTTAATCATTGGCCTAGGACTGTTTTATGAATGTATTTATTTGAGGAGCTGAAATGTGTTCCCTGATTCATTTATTTGTTTATTCATTCTTTAGTTTGTTAGCTCATTCAGGAAATAATTATTGAGCACCTCTTATATACCAGACAAGATGCTAGGCACTCAGGACAAAATTTTAAACAGACCAGCAATGTCTTCTGCCTCCAAGGGTGTATAGCCTAGGGGAGAGATGCACAATGATCCAGTTACAACAAATGGGGATAAAATTGCAGCTCACACAATGTAGTGCTAGGTAGGAATAGCCAGGGGTTTTGTAATAGGCAGGTAAATCAGAGAATGATTAGCTGAGAAAGTGAAATGTGAGCTGGGGTATGAGTGATGAGATCTTAATTAGGGAAAAGAGGAGTAGGGGCATCCAGGCCAAGACACAAGCACATTCAAAAGTCCTGTAGTGGTAGGTGTCTGGGTTGCTCAGTCAGTTGAGCGTCCGACATCGGCTCAGGTCATGATCTCATGGTCTGTGGGTTCGAGCCCCATGTCAGGCTCTGTGCTGACAGCTCAGAGCCTAAAGCCTGCTTCAAATCCTGTGTCCCCCTCTTTCTCTGCCCCTCCCCCATTCACATTCTCTCTCTCTCTCTCTCTCTCTCTCTCTCTCTCAAAACAAACAAACAAACAAAACATTAAAAAAAAAAAAAAGTCCCGTAGTGGAAGGAAACAGGGTGGTAGAAGGGACTGAATGGAAGCCCATGTCTGGAGCAGGTAGGGACAGACAATTCAGGGCCTTGTGGACTGTCTTATGAACTTCTGCTTTTATCTTATGTGCAAGTATATTTTAAAATATTAAAGGCAAATCAGGGGCTTTGTTACTTAATTAGATTTGCCTTTCTGAAGTGTGAAGGACAGATAGGGTGGGGTGGCTGGTTTGCAGAGTAAATGCAAGTGAATTAGTTGGAAGGCTACTGATAGAATCCAGGAGAGAGATGCTAGTCATTTGCACTAGATTGAGAGTTTGCAAACTGTGGCCAGCAGGCCAACTTTGGCCTCCAACATGTTTTTGTAAGTAGTTGCAACACAGACTATATGTCTATGCAATATAGACAACAAAGCCAATATATTTTTTATTTGACCCTTTGCAGAAAAAAATTGCCATCATAAATATTGAGAGAACTATATAGATTTGAGATAGTTTTTGGATTAGTCACATTTTCCGCTTCTTGTATCAACTTTGGGATTCTACATCTTTCTAGAGAATCATTTGTATCAATATGTTATAATTTAATGCTAAATATTCTAGTCTCTCATAATTGCTTTAATTTCGTCAGATTCTACTTATGTGACCTTTTATATATTGATATACACTTAGATTTTCTGAACTGATTGATGAAACTTGAAAGTCTTAAAGTATTAAAATGGAAACTGCATTCATTTTATAATTTTTCTGTTTTCTCTTCAATGGTTTCTATCTACTTTTCTATTAAACTTTTATGCTTACTATAGTTTTCTTTTTCTAACTTTTTTAGTTTAACGCTTACTTCATTTATTGTCATTCTATATTGCTTAATATTAATACTGAAATATGTACAAGGCTATATATTGTCCTTTGAATATTCCTTTGACTAATATATGTGTGTAATAATATAAATAATAGTTCAAAATAATATTTGTGTATGGTTTCAAATTATTGTTTCATAGTCTATTTTATTTTAGTAATTACTACTTTATTAAGATTTTACTCTGTATCAAGTGGTGTACTGTTTCATCTCATTTAATTTTTACCATAATGCTGCATAAAAGTCTTACTATTCTCTCCATTTTACAGAACAGGGAATTTAGAAAGGTTGGTACCCAAATTAACACAGTTTATAATTAAAATTTTGCTTTTATGCTTGTCCCAAGCATCCAGTTCACTTTAAGCCAGGTGGAAAAATTATAGTAATCATACTCAGGATTTTGAGAGTGTAGCAAAAATGTGTTAAAAAAAGAGCATGATATTCTACTAGTTGTAGTAAATCCAGTGAGCCAAAGGCCCTTGTTCCTGCCTGGAGTGTTAACTGTAATTGGACAGGAGAAAATGATCTGAAAATATTTAGGGGCTTCATGTCAGAAATGGAGATGAAATGAGATCAGGGAAGAGAGGCTGCTCAAGAGGGATTTTCATGAGTGCCTGAAAGGTTTTCACATAGCAGAGCTCCACCTGAATTGAGGTGGGTTTTCCTAAATCTCCTGGGGATGATTTTTCTGGTAATCTGGGCTAATGAAGCCCACAAACATTTACAAACTCTGACATTCACTGCTACCAAAAATCCTATCATTTCTAGCACTGACTGTGGGATTTTACACATTCAAAATACACTTCTCAGGAATAAATGGGTGACTTCCTGTTTCCTTCTACTTTCTGCCTTTTAGTTTCTGTGCCTTTTGATGCATGAGGAGAAATAGAATGAAGTCATCATGTGTTTGGCAAAGGAATGGGCACCTTTTGGGTTCCTTCAAAATACATCACCTGTATGTAACAGGACGCTATAGTCTGCCATGTTTCTACCTGGTCCAAATACTGATAGGGTGGTGGCTGGGGAAGGAAGATGTGGCATAGAGGTTCTGTCTACCTTCCTCCAGACTGTTAAATTTGCTACAGTAGAAGAGGATACATTAGCCACTGACATGATCTTCGTAGTTCAAATTGTTTAGTTCCCGATTCAGAAAGTAGCCTTTCTATTTTTCCTTATTGTTACCATATTCCTCCTCTTCCTATTGTTTTCTTTTTTCCTCCCTACAGAGTAAGACAGGGATTATCTGCCAGCCACAAGCTTACAATGAAAGCCAGACAATGGTTTTCTTCACTGGTAGACTCCAAAATGACTAACAGTTGCCCCTTAAAGGTCTACTTGCTTCAGGGCGCCTGGCTCAGTTGGTTAAGTGTTCGACTTTGGCTCAGACCATGATCTTACGGGTTGGTGAGTTCGAGCCCAGCATGGGGCTCTGTGCTGGCAGCTTGGAGCCTGGAGCCTGGAGCCTGCTTTGGATTATGTGTCTCCCTCTCTCTCTGCTCCTCCTCCCCCTCGCACTCTGTCTCTCAAAATAAGTAAACATTAAGAAAAAAAGAACAAAGATCTACTTGCTTCATTTTTATTTCTGTGAATATTACACATCTTGCTTACCATAAGCCAGGACTGCATGGCCAAATGCCATAGTATAAAATATCTAAATGCCCCAAAGTGGCAAATTGAATTATATCTTAAGACCCTATAGTTTACTCTCTTTTAAAAATCAGGACACTACAATTATGATGATAAGCGCCACAGAGGAGTTGGAATGAAAGCCTTGCTCGTTTTTACTCAGCGGCGACATTTTTATGTTTCCCCTGTCTACCCGCAAAGCAGTAACTCTACAATCCGTGAGCTCCCTAAGTTCATTCTTTCCCGACTACAGTGGCTAATGGTACGTAAATGGGAGATCATTTTTACCTTCTTCTTTTTAAAATTGGCAGAGTTGTATAGTTGATCAAAATTAGTCCCCAAAAGTTTCCCCAGCATCTTTAAATACCAGTATTATATGATTGTCCAGTAAGTTAATAATATCATTTCACAGTATTGGCACATTAGAGATTTACCTTCTAAATCATTAGATGCTTCTTTTCTGAGAGAAAATGAGATCATTTCCCCAATGTATGAGCGTGGGGAAGGCATTGGTATCTTTAATATTTACTGTTATCTTAGGAACTTTAAAGCTGTGTCTCCTCCATGCATTAGAAAGATAGTTCCCAGCCTGGAAGGACTGTTTTTCTGTCTCTGGTTTTCACTTCATGCCAAAAATAATTGTCTTTTTGCTGTCTTACCAAAATGGAACCTACTTGCTTTGAAATATCTATTAAAGTCGTTCTTTTGTGAAAGAAAGCCACAGGGAGAGTTGCCTTCAGAAGACCACTGCTCGAATTCATTTTTGACTTGGAAGGGAAGGACTGATGGCCGTGGTCCCTTGGGCTTCTCCCTTCAGTCCATGTGCAGAAGTCAGCCTCTCTGGGCTGGGTGGCTCAGCTGGTTAAGCGTCTAAGTTCGGCCTAGGTCATTATCTCACAGTTCTGAGTTCTAGCCCCCCGTCGGGCTCTGTGCTGACAGCTCAGAGCCTAGAGCCTGTTTCAGATTCTGTTTCTCCCTCTCTCTCTGCCCCTCTCCCACTCACTCTTTCTCTCTCTCTCAAAAATAAATAAACATTAAAAAAATTTTTTTAAAAACAAAGAAGTCAGCCTGTCTGGCTGTGTAATGTTACCTGATCAAACAAAATGTGCAAAGCTGTGGGGAGAGAAGGGCCAAGTGAATTGTAGGAGGAGCTAGAAAGGCAGCCAGAAAAGATAGGGCATGACCGTCTAGAGGCAGCAGGCAACCTTCTGGTAGGATGGAAATGTCGAGATCATGCTCCAGTGGGCCTCGAGAGCATCAGAGGAGTTTCATAGAGATTTCTGTACTGAAAGTTTGGATTTGGGGCGTTTAGAAGAGAAGTTAGTTTTGCCATGAGTAAAGAAGAGATTTCCTGCCAGAGAGAGAAATAAAAGTGTGGATTATGAAAACAACCTTCCCTTGTTTCCCAGCTGTGCTGAGGGCCAGCTCAAGGTTAAAGAAATGTTGCTGTTAATTGAAGAGACTGTTCCCTTTTGCTACACTTTCTCACTTTTTGCTCTCTGACTTGCTCAACTGCCTGTCTATTACTGGATTTTGTACACATGACCTCTGGAAAAAACTCCGGAGGGCTTTTTTGGGTTTCAACCTTCTAATAGGGCCTTTTCTCCTTCTGTGACTGATGCCATTCTTCTTAAATTGACTAAGTTTATAGGCAGCAAACAGGACAAGAATATAGCACGTCAGAAGCTTATTTCCATTGCCTGGGCTCCCCTTCTTCCTTAGTTGATCTCTCTGACCCTGTTGGAAAAGTTGTGGTTCTCCTTCACATTATATCCTTAATGAGGCTATTTACCCTGCATACTAAATGAGATCATGACTATGTAATAAATTCTCCACTCTGAGCTAAGCTTGAAGTCAGCCTTACAATTCAGCTGCTTACAATTTAACCTTTTCACTGGCAAGAACCTTATTGCTGTACAGATTGCATATTTTAATATTGTCATGATTAAAGAATCAGAGCCACCTAGAGCTTTTTTACATATGGTTAAAAACAATTTTTTTTTAATTAAAAAAAAATAAGGCTGGTTGCAATTGCTTTTTTTTTTTTTTTTTTTTTTTTTTTTTCCATTCTGGGAAACAATCTGGGCAAACCATTGGAACTGGTAAATATCCATGAAGAGTCTCTCTTGATGTGACATATACACACAAACACATATACAATCAAGAGTTTTACATACACAAAGAAGCCCACATTTCTAGTTCTTAGCTCACAGTTTGGCCTATTTTATGTGTAACAGAAAGCCCTCATTGTCTTCTGCATGAATCCGGGGTATTTGGAAATTTTTGTTGTCAGGGCAGAGGGGTGAAGGTGTGCAAGTTTGGAGATTTACAGAAGGGACCGAGGTGTATTTGTGGAAGATTGAGAACAGATGTCAGATGTGGACTTTTGAAGTAAACATTGCCCACTGGGTAATGTGAAAACCTGCCTCCACATTTTGCACATTGTTTAGGAGCACCTAATGAAGGGATTGTTTATGGTAAATGAGAAGAGGCGTGCTATCAACTGAAAATGTGTGACCCCTCAAGATCTTACATTGAAAAGTAATGTGATAGTACTGAAAGATGAGGCTTTTAGGGGGTGATTAGATGGTGACGATGGACCCCTCATGAATGGGATTATTGCCCTTATAAATGAGACCCAGAGAGCTTATCCCTTCTACCACATGAAGACACAGCACAAAGATGGCTGTCTTTGAACCAGGAAGTGGGCCTTCACTGGACACCAAATCTGCCAGCGCCCTAATTTTGGACTTTCCAGCCCCCTGAACTGTGAGAAGTACATTTCTGTTGTTTATAAGCCACCCAGTCTATGGTATTTCTTCTACAGCAGCCTGAGTGGACTAAGACAAAGTGCTAACCCTGCTTCACATTTGAAATGGGTTAAAACAGAGGTGGTATGTGGGTACCTCTGTTTTCTCACCCTTGGGGATGGTCTTGATTTCTTAAAATGCCTTCTCCACTAAAGCCAGAAATCCTATCATCAGCATGGTTACCTCTTTCAGCAATCCTTTTTCCTTTTACAATGAAAGACAATCAGAGGGAGTCCTCTGCACTTTCGTCAGAATGGATTTGTGTTTCTCCTGAGCACTGCTGAGCAGACTGGCCACAGGAAAGGGCCAGGCACAAGGTGGATAGGGAGGCGAGGGCCAGGCAGGCAGGCACCTCACTCACTCCTGGTCCTGCCCTGCCAACTGAGCCAGAGCCTGTCCATGAGCCGGAAGGTGGGGGGAGGAGGGTGTTAGATGAGAAAAGAACCTCTGGTTTTTTTTCCTATCAGATTCTACCCTTCCCTACAATTCCCTTAAACAGTGCAGCTCCTGAGTCTTGGTCTCGGGCAAGCTGCAGAGAGCCTGGTTGAGACCCACAGGAGCGATAGCTGTGCATGAATGAGGAGGCAGCAGAATGAGCAAGGACTCTAGCAGAAACAGAGTTGATGGCAGTGAGAGAGATGGCTGAACAGGTCTCTAGGGAGAAATGTAGGGGTAGGGTGTGTGTGTGTGTGTGTGTGTGTGTGTGTGTGTACATACAGAGAGGGAGAGAGGGATGGAGTGGACATTCATTCGCTTGTTCATTCATTACTAATGCATGTGATAATCACAAAATTACTATGTGTCCAGCATCATCCTCAGTCTCAACAAATCCTCTATCTCTGGCAAGAGCAGTCATGTATGGAGAGCTACAGTGCCAGAAGAAATGAGTTCTAATGCAGTAGAGCTGAAACGTACACATGACAATGGGACCGCAAAACAAGGGGGTGGTCAGCAAGCAGCAGCAGGAGGCATGGCTCCCTTCTGTGGCTGACATGGGGGCATCTGTCCTGGTGGCTGCAGCCTGCAGCTCACATTGTGTCTCCCTCATTGACAGACTAGATCTCCCCACCCTCCCCTCCCCGGCCCATGTCTTAACAGGCTGGTTCAGCCTTCCTCCATTGCTTCACTTTGAAAGATGGAAGCAATTTCCATCTTGCAGAGAAAATTTTCCATGACTGAAGACACACCCAAGGTAACTGTCACTTCAGTTGCCACATTTTGCAGTATTTATTCACAAGGAAGATGCATTTTTTAAAAAGGCTTATTTATTTTTGAGAGAGAGACAGAGAGAGACAGAGAGACAGAGAGACAGAGCACAAGCCGGGAAGGGACAGAGAAACAGGGAGACACAGAATCCAAAGAGGATCCAGGCTCTGAGCTGTCAGCACAGAGCCCGATGCAGGCTCAAACTCACAAGCCATGAGATCATGGTCTGAGCTGATGTTGGATGCTTAACCAACTGAGCCACCCAGGCACCCCAAGGGAGATGTATTTTTAAAAGGGAAACCTTGAAATGCATCTTTAAAAATTAACCCTGAAGGCCAAATAGCTCTTAGAAAACTTGCTTATTAAGAACAGTTAAGGAGAGAAATGAAATAGCTATAGAGAAATTTCATTGAGATGACTTTCTCTCTCATACATAATGTATACTTATAATAATATACAATAAAATACATTATATTTTAAATAAAGTGGCTATATATAATTGTATACACATATCTATACCTATCTATTGATCTAAGCTATAAAACTAGCATCATGTTGACAGGCTAAAAAACTCATTTATCCTGCTAAACATAAAACAATGTCAAAGAGAAATTCTGCTGCTTTATGAAATTTTTACCTAATGGCCACCAATCTCCTCCTCTACCTCTCCCAGAAGTCTCTATTCCTCCTTATGTTCTCTCCCTTCCTCGCTCCCTAAGGATCAGGTGTGCAAAATTTTATTTATCCAATACTCCTTAGTTCATGAATCACTATTGTCATCATCTATCAGAGTGTCTTTTAAAAAAAAAAAATCTGGGGCGCCTGGGTGGCTCAGTCGGTTAAGCGTCCGACTTCAGCTCGGGTCACGATCTCGCGGTCCGTGAGTTTGAGCCCCTTGTCGGGCTCTGGGCTGATGGCTCAGAGCCTGGAGCCTGCTTCCGATTCTGTGTCTCCCTCTCTCTCTCTGCCCCTCCCCTGTTCATGCTCTGTCTCTCTCTGTCTCAAAAATAAATAAACGTTAAAAAAAAAAAATCTGATGATTTGGGGGCACCCGGGTGGCTCAGTAGGTTAAGCGTCTGACTTCAGCTCAGGTAATGATCTCACGGCTCATGAGTTCAAGCTCCATATTGGGCTATTTGCTGAAGCCTGCTTCAGATCCTCTGTCCCCCTCTCTGTCTCTCTGCCCCTCCCCTGCTCATGCTCTCTCTCTCTCTCTCTCTCAAAAATAAACATTTAAAAAATCTGATGATTTTCCCTATTGTCTAATTTTCTCAATCCCATTTCCTACTGTCTATAAGCACCTCTTAGTGTATCTACTACATTTCTCTTCAAATCCATCTGCTACATACTTATTTAGATAATTACAGATGCTTCAAAACTACACAGTCCTGGGTGGGCATTTAATTTTGCATAGCTGGTATTGTGCTATGGGATCTCCTATTCCTTCCCTCTCTTCCCCACCCAACATATGTTTCTGTAATCTATCCATGTTTCTGTATGCAGATTTAACTCACTGCTTTTGATGCTGCCCAGTATTCCATAATACACCTGTCACATTTTATGTTTCATTCTCCTAACAATGGCAGTACCAGTTTATATGGCCCTAGGCTATTCATTTGCATACTTCCCACGTAGCATGTAAAATTATCCAACTTTCATGATTGGCCAATATGATGTGTTTAAAATTGTACCTCATTGTAAAGAATGGAATGCCTGAGTGCTTTTTTTTTACTTATGTTTCCACTTGATTGAGATATAATTGCATTACATTACATATATGCAATAGATATTATATATAATACATTGTATAAACTGCACATACATATATTATATACATCACAATTATATATTATATGTATATATTATATTAATGTATAGATTATATATGATAGCATATATTTATATACATTAAATATATGCAATTATATCTCAATCAAGCGGAAACATAAGTAAAAAAAATTCAGGCATTATATGTGTATATATAATATTATAAAATATGTAATAATATAATATAGTAATATACAGCATTTTTAATATAATACATACTAACATGATGATTTGATCCACATATATATTGTGAGACAATTACTATAAGGTTAGTTAACACATCCAACACCTTACACCGTTATCATTTTTTGTGTATGTGTGTACATTTAAGATTTACTCTCTTAGCAACTTTCAAGTATATAACATTGACAACTATAGTCACCATGCTGTATAGTAGATGCCCGGAGCTTATTCATGTTACAGCTGGACGTCTATACCCTTGACCAACATCTCCCCATTTCCCCAACCCCTCTGTACCTGGCAACCATCAGTCTACTCTGTTTCTGCAAGCTTAACTCCTTGAGATTCCACTTATAAGTGAGATCATATAGTACTTGCCTTTCTCTGTCTGATTTACTTCTCTTAGCATAATGCTCTGAAAGTCAATCCATGTTGTTGCAAATGACAGGATTTCCTTCTTTTTATGGCTGAATAATAAGGAATGCCTGAATTCTAATTCAATATGTGAAGCACTCAATGGTTGATCTCCTTTTATGAGTTACTTATGGATTCGTGTTACTGCAGTAAGATGTCCTCTATAGGAAATTGCGTTACTGTGCCCAAGACTTCACCCCTCCCTGAATCCACACCTTTTCCTTTATGACTTTGAAGCTCCCTCCACAAGACCTAATGTGCAGAAGGAACAGGGTGCAGTGCAAGGCTGAGGCCTTAAGAACATTGAGCATTTCTGCTCACTCTCTAGTACTTCAGCCCTTACCACAAAGGTGATAAGCCTTGGGTAGTATATTATGTTTCTATTACACTATAATTGTCTTATCAGTTATCACTAATGTAATGGCTTAACATGATATCAATTGACTGTTGACAGTTTTGTACATCAGAATTCCAAACTGGTCATACTGGGCTAAAGTCAAGGTGTTGGCAGGCTGCCTTCCTTCTGGAAGCTCTAGGGAGAATTTGTTTCCATGCCCTTCCCTGCTTCTGGAGGGTACACACATCCCTTGGTTTGTAGCTTCCTTTTCTGCCTGCAAAACCAGTAACATTGGGCCAAGTTCTCCTCATGCTGCTCTCTCTCTGGTTCTCCTTCTTGTTCTCTGTCTCTCCTGCTCTATCTTCCACTTTCCAAGATCCCGTGATGCTGGTGGACTTTCCCAGGTAACATAGGAGAATTCTACATAATCTCCCCACCATTGAGTCAGTTGATTAGCAACTTGATATCTTCTGCAACCTTAATTACCCTGTGCCATACAACATAACATATTCATAGGTTTTGGGGAGTAAGATGTTGACATCTTTGGGGGACCATTAGTCTACCTACCATAGGTAGCTCTTAAAAATGAATGATATGTGATTCATTCCACCAACCCGATGGCATGTTCCCTTCTTCGTTGCCCTCAGGCATCACCCAGACAGCTCGTGGTCCCTTCCGTAATAACCCAGGAAAATACCCAAGAAATCCCAGTTTCTTTCCTTCTAAAAATTCCACATTTTAGACTATTCATATTTAAGTTCCAATTTTGACCAAGGAGCCAAGATGGAGGAACAGCATGGAAGCTTTTTGTGTGTCTCGTGTACATGAAATACAGCCAGACCAACACTAAACCATCCTACACACCTAGAAAACTGATTGGAGGATTAACACAAGAATCTACACAATAACCTACACAACAATCCACAGATTCAGCAGGTATGCGGCACGGAGAGCTGAACTTGGGGAGCAAGAAGCTGTGAAAGGTAGGGAACCCTTTTCGCAGGCAGAGAGAGGGGGAGCATACGGGAAAAGCACCCCTCCCCAAAAGCAGCTGGAGAGAAAGTGGAAAACTGGAAACAGCCGCAGGGACTAAACTAAAAAGGGAGAAAGGAGAAAGGAGAAAGGAGAAAGGAGAGGGTTTAAATTCCATTAAGACTGTAAACAAGGGGAGCACAAAGGCTGCAACTCCGCAGCTCCATACCTGGCGGTGCTCTGGTGGAAGGACGAATCCCCAGGAACAGAGTGGGATTCGGGAGGTTCTCGGGCCACACGGGAAAAGCGGTCCCACTGCTGGAAGGACATTTGGTAGAGACTGTTGAAGCCACCTGGTCCCAGCAGACCCCAGAAAATGGCCACAATCACTGGTGCTGGAACAAGGTCGTTGAGGGTGAAGCCTGGTGTCAGACGTGTGTTGTGATTTTCCATAATCCCTGAGGCACTGCTGCTACACTGTCTGGCAAACTCTTTCTGGAGCAGGCTTGCACCTAGCCACAGTCTCAGGGCACCAGCAGCGGCAGGGTCCAGAGGGCGTTCCTGGGTGCAGCCAACATTCAGTCATTGCTCATTCGGCCGTTGCTCGGTGATACCCTCCCGCAGCCAGGCGGAAAGGGTCAAAGCCGCAGTCCTTCGGAAGTGAGGGGCTGGGGAAAACAACCGCATCTGAGACAAAACTCCGGAGAGAGGTAATGCCTGGGGCCTGGTCACGGAGAGTGAAAAAGCTGGGAGTGGATGAGAGCTGAAGACAGAGGACGGGTGCGCGTTTGCTGATCCGGGAGAACAGACTGGGTAGAGGGCTGACGCCATTTTCACCACTCCCGCGCATGCGCATACACACCTACAAGCACCGCAGTAGGCTAGCAGCGCCATCTAGTGGAGAGCGGAGCTGTTACACTGAACCCTGCCCAACTGGGCCAACTTCGCTCTTCAAGAACACAAGTCTCACCGCCATCTTAATTTATGGACTATAAAGAGCTACGTAGTCTGACTTCTAGGGGAAAACGAAGCAATTTCAGTCCTACTTCAATCTGTTAGGTTCATCTATTCAATTTTCTTTGTTTTTCTTTTCATTTTTCTCTTTTACAATTCTTTTTCTTGAATACAAAAAGAGAAAAAATTCATTTCTATTTTCAATTTTTATTAAAAACATCTTTCTTTAATTTTTATTACTATATTTTTTACTTTTGTGTAAATTTTTAAAAATTGTACTTTACTTCCACCAGTTTATTTTAGTCTACTTCAGTGTACTCACCTTTTCAAGTTTTCAAACAATTTCCTTTTTTTTCTTTTTTTTCATTTCTTTTCTTTTTTGTAAATGCAGAAAGAGAAAAACTTCATTTTTACTTTCAATTTCTATTAAAAATATTTTTATTTAATTTTTATTACTATATTTTTTGCTTTTATGTAAATTTTTCCAATTCTATTTTACTTCCATCATTTTATTTTAGTATACACAGTGTATTCACTTTTTCAAATTTTCAAAAGAATTCTTTTTTCTTTTCTTTTCTTTTTTCCTTTTTTAAATCTTTTTTTCTCTTTCATTTCTTTTCTTTTTTCTTAATTACAGAAAGTGAAAAAATTCATTTTTTTTAATTTTTATTAAAAATATTTTCTTTAATTTTTTTCTACTATATTCTTTACTTTTGTGTATATTTTTTCAAATTCTATTTTACCCCTATCATCTCATTTTAGTCTACCTCAGTGTATTCATTTTTCAAATTCTCAAATGATTTCCTTTTTTTTTCCTCTCCCCACCTTTTTTTTCTCTAATGTGTCAAAACGCTTTCAACACCCAGACCAAAACACACCTAGGATCTAGCATCATCTATTCGATATTTGTGTGTGTGTGTTTAATTTTTAATTTTAATATTTTTTTAATTTTAATTTTTTTATTTCAACTTTTCTACCTCATCAATTCCTTTTCTCCTTTCAAAATGACAAAACGAAGGAATTCACCCCAAAAGAAAGAGCACAAAGAAACGACAGCCAGGGATTTAACCAACACAGATACAAGAAAGATGTCTGAACCAGAATTTAGAATCACAATAATAAGAATACTAGCTGGAGTCGAAAATAGATTACAATCCCTTTCTGCAGAGATAAAAGAAGTAAAAAACAGCCAGAATGAAATAAAGAAAATGCTATAACAGCTGCAATCACGGATGGATGCAGCAGCGGCAAGGATGGACGAGGCAAAACAGAGAATCAGCAATACAGAGGACAAACTTATAGAGAATAACAAAGCAGAAAAACAGAGGGAGATTAAGGCAAAAGAGCACGATTTAAGAATTAGAGAAATCAGTGATTCATTAAAAAGGAACAACATCAGAATCATAGGGGTCCCAGAAGAGGAAGAGGGTAGGGAATAGGGGTGGAAGGGTTATGTGAGCAAATCATAGCGGAAAACTTTCCTAACCTGGAGAAAGACACAGACATCAAAATCCAGGAAGCACAGAGGACTCCCATTAGAGTCAACAAAAACCGACCATCAACAAGGCATATCATAGTCAAATTCACAAAATACTCAGGAGAGAGTATTTTGTGAATACAAGGAGAGAATCATGAAAGCAGCAAGGGGAAAAAAGTCCCTAATCTACAAGGGAAGACAGATCAGGTTTACAGCAGACCTATCCACAGAAACTTGGCAGGCCAGAAAGAAGTGGCAGGATATTTTCAGTGTGGTGAATCAGAAATATATGCAGCCAAGATTTCTTTATCCAGTGGGGCACCTGGGTGGCTCCGTTGGTTAAGTGTCTGACTTCGCCTCAGGTCATGATCTTACGGTTCGTGAGTTCGAGCCCCACATCGGTCTCTGTGCTGACAACTTAGAGCCTGGAGCCTGCTTCAAATTCTATATCTCCCTGTCTCTCTGCTCCTCCCCTGCTCATGCTCTGTCTCTCTCTCCTTCAAAAATAAATAAAAAAATTTTAAAAAAAGAATTCTTTATCCAGCAAGGCTGTCATTCAAAATAGAAGGAGAGAGAAAAAGTTTCCCAGACACACAAAAATTAAAGGAGTTTGTGACCAGCAAACCAGCCCTGCAAGAAATTTTAAGAGGGACTCTCTGAGGGGAGAAAAGATGGAAAAATATACATACATATATATATACCAAAAGCAAGAAAAGATTAGAAACAACCAGAGAATACCACCATAAACTCCAACTCTACAAGCATCATAATGGCAATAAATTCATATCTTTCAGTACTCACTCTAAACGTCAATGGACTCAATGCTCCAATCAAAAGACATAAGGTAACAGATTGGATAAGAAAACAAGATCCATCTATATGCTGTTTACAAGAGACCCACTTTAGACCTAAAGACACCTTCTGATTGAAAATAAGGGGATGGAGAACCATCTGTCATGCTAATGGTCAACAAAAGAAAGCCAGAGTAACCATACTTATATCAGACAATCTAGACTTTAAAATAAAGACTGTATCAAGAGATGCAGAAGGGCATTATATCATAATCAAGGGGTCTATCCACCAAGAAGACCTAACAATTGTAAACATTTATGTGCCAAATGTGGGAGAACCCAAATATACAAATCAATTAATCACAAACATAAAGAAACTCATTGATAGCAATACCATAATAGTAGGAGACTTCAACACCCCACTCACAGCAATGGACAGATCATCTAATCAAAAAATCAACAAGGAAACAATGGCTTTGAATGACACACTGGACCAGATGGACTTAACAGATATATTCAGAACATTGCATCCTAAAGCAGAAGAATATACATTCTTCTCCAGTGTACATGGAACGTTCTCCAGAATAGACCATATACTGGGACAGAAATCAGCCCTAAGTAAGTACAAAAAGATAGAAATCATACCATGCATATTTTCAGAACACAAGGCTATGAAACTCGAAATCAACCACAAGAAAAAATTTGGAAAGGTAACAAATACTTGGAGACTGAAGAACATCCTACTAAAGAATGAATGGGCTAACCAAACAGTTAAAGAGGAAATTAAAAAGTATATGGAAATCATTGAAAATGATAACACCACAACCCAAAACCTCTGGGATGCAGAAAAGGCAGTCATAAAAGGAAAGTATATAGCAATCCAGGCCTTCCTAAAGAAGGAAGAAAGATCTCAGATACACAACCTAACCTTATGCCTTAAAGATCTGGAAAAAGAACAGCAAATAAAACCCAAAACCAGAAGAAGACAGGAAATAATAAAGATTAGAGCAGAAATTAATGCTATCGAAACCAAAAATAAATGGTAGAACAGATCAATGAAACCAGAAGCTGGTTCTTTGAAAGAATTAATAAATTTGATAAACCACTAGCCAGTTTGATCAAGAAGAAAAAGGAAAGGACCCAAATAAATAAAATCAAGAATGAAAGAGGAGAGATCACAACCAACACAACAGAAATAAAAACAATAATAAGAGAATATTATGAGCAATTATATGGCAATAAAATGGGCCATCTGGAAGAAACGGACAAATTCCTAGAAACATATACATTACCAAAACTGAAACAGGAAGAAATAGAAAATTTGAGCAGACCCATAACTAGTAAGGAAAGAGAATTAGTGATCAAAAATCTGTCAAAAACCAAGAGTCCAGGGCCAGATGGCTTTTGAGGGGAATTCTACCAAACATTTAAGGAAGAGTTAACACCTATTCTCTTGAAGGTGTTCCAAAAAATAGAAATGGAAGGAAAACTTCCAAACTCTTTCTATGAAGCCAGTATTACCTTGATTCCAAAACCAGACAGAAACCTCATTAAAAAGAAGAACTATAGACCAATTTCCCTGATTAACATGGATGCAAAAATCCTCCACAAGATATTAGCCAACCGGATCCAACAATACATTAAAAAAATTGTTCACCCCGACCAAGTGGGGTTTATACCTGGGATGCAGGGCTGGTTCATTATCCACAAAACAATTAATGTGATCCATCACATCAATAAAAGAAAGGACAAGAACCATATGATCCTCTCAATAGATGCAGAGAAAGCATTTGACAAAATACAGCATCCTGTTTTGATAAAAACCCTCAAGAAAGTAGGGATAGAAGGAGCATACCTCGAGATCATAAAAGCCATATATGAACGACCCAATGCTAATATCATCCTCAATGGGGAAAAACTGAGAGGTTTCCCCCTAAGGTCAGGAACAAGACAGGGATGTCCACTCTTGCCACTGTTATTCAACATAGTATTGGAAGTGTTAGCCCCTGCAATCAGACAACACAAAGAAATAAAAGGCATCCAAATTGGCCAGGAGGAGGTCAAACTTTCACTCTTCGCAGATGACATGATACTCTATATGGAAAACCCAAACGATTCCACCAAAAAACTGCTAGAATTGATTCATGAATTCAGCAAAGTTGCAGGATATAAAATCAATGCACAGAAATCGGTTGCATTCCTATACACCAACAACAAAGCGACAGAAAGAGAAATCAAGGAATCGATCCCATTTACAGTTGCACAAAAAAACATAAAACACCTAGGAATAAATCTAATCAAAGGGGTGAAAAATCTATACACTGAAAACTATAGAAAGGTTATGAAAGAAATTGAAGAAGATACCAAAAAATGGAAAAAGATTCCATGCTCCTGGATAGGAAGAACAAATATTGTTAAAATGTCGATACTACCCAAAGCAATCTACATACTCAATGCAATCCCTATCAAAGTAACACCAGCATTCCTCACAGAGCTAGAACAAATAATCCTAAAATTTGTATGGAACAAGAAAAGACCCCAAATAGCCAAAGCAATCTTGAAAAGGAAAACCAAAGCAGGAAGCATCACAATCCCAAACTTCAAGCTATACTACAAAGCTGTAATCATCAAGACAGTGTGGTATTGGCACAAAAACAGACAGATCAATGGAACACAATAGAGAACCCGGAAGTGGACCCACAAACGTATGGCCAACTAATCTTTGACAAAGCAGGAAAGACTATCCAATGGAATAAAGACAGTCTCTTCAGCAAGTGGTGCTGGGAAACCTGGACAGTGACATGCAGAAGAATGAACCTGGACCACTTTCTTACACCATACACAAAAATAAACTCCAAATGGATAAAGACCTCAATGTAAGACAGGAAGCCATCAAAATCCTTGAGGAGAAAGCAGGAAAAAACCTCTTTGATCTTGGCCGCAGAAACTTCTTACTCAACACGTCTCCGGAGGCAAGGGAAACAAAAGCAAAAATGAACTACTGGGACCTCATCAAAATAAAAACTTCTGCACAGTGAAGGAAACAATCAGCAAAACTAAAAGGCAACCGACAGAATGGGAGAATATATTTACAAATGACAAATCAGATAAAGGGTTAGTATTCAAAATCTGTAAAGAACTTATCAAACTCAACACCCAAAAAACAAATAATCCAGTGAAGAAATTGGCGAAAGACATGAATAGACACTTCTCCAAAGAAGACATCCAGATGGCCAACCGACACATGAAAAAATGCTCAACATCACTCATCATCAGGGAAATACAAATCAAAACCACAATGAGATACCACCTTACACCTGTCAGAATGGCTAACGTTAACAACTCAGGCAACAACAGATGTTGGAGAGGATGTGGAGAAAGAGGAGCTCTTTTGCATTGTTGGTGGGAATGCAAGCTGGTGCAGCCACTCTGGAAAACAGTATGGAGGTTTCCCAAAAAACTAAAAAGAGAACTACCCTACGACCCAGGAATGGCAATACTAGGCATTTACCCAAGGGATACGGGTGTGTTTCGAAGGGACACATACACCCCCATGTTTATAGCAGCACTATCAACAATAACCAAAGTATGGAAAGAGCCTGAATGTCCATCGATGGATGAATGGATAAAGAAGAGGTGGTATGTATGTGTATA
>NW_026057586.1:44133859-44144223 GCF_023721935.1 Panthera uncia | reverse complement strand
AATGAAATCTTGCCATTTGCAACTATGTGGATGGAACTAGAGGGTATCATGCTAAGTGAAATTAGTCAGAGAAAGACAAAAATCATAGGACTTCACTCATATGAGGACTTTAAGAGACAAAACAGATGAACATAAGGGAAGGGAAATAAAAATAATATAAAAACAGGGAGGGGGACAAAACAGAAGAGACTCATAAATACGAGAGAACAAACTGAGGGTTACTAGAGGGGTTGTGGAAGTGGGGATGGGCTAAATGGGTAAGAGGCACTAAGGAATCTACTCCTGAAATCACTGTTGCACTATACGCTAACTAATTTGGATGTAAATTTTAAAAATTAAAAAATTAAATAAAATAAATGAATGATATGTGAGGCACCTTGAGGGGCTCAGTCGGTTAAGCATCTGACTTTGGCTCAGGTTATGATCTCATGGTTCACAAGTTGGAGCCCTGTGTTGGGCTGTGTGCTGATAGCCTAGAGCCTGGAGCCTGCTTTGAATTCTGTGTCTCCTTCTCTCTCTGACCCTCCCCTGCTTGTGGTCTCTCTTTCTCTCTCTCTCTCCCTCTCTCTCTCTCTCTCAAAAATAAATAAAAACATTAAAAAAACGAGTGACTTGTGGAGCAGACTCGATTCTGAACCTTGACCTGGAAATAATTCCCAAGCCCCAGATGAGATTAGCATGGTTGCCCAAGCTGACATGCTGACACATAGGCAAGACATATGGCTGGTTACTGTAGCCCGGAAACAATTGAGATTGTTTGCTACTATTGTGTCAATTGTTGACCTAATCATCTACAAACTGATTTGGCTAAGAATTTTAACCTGGCTTCCAAGAGGTCAAAAATTTTGTGAAAATCTGTCATATTCTGTCTCCTCTAGGCTAAACATACAAATTGCTTTATTTGCTCAAAGGATCTTCATTTATATAATTGTGCTGGGTTGCTGTCAGCTCTGTATCATGTCATCACCTTCTCTGGAGTGAGAATTATCTTCCCCAGAATCCCTTTTTTTCATATGGCTCTGGCAGAGCTTGACAACGAGAAGTACTCCAATAAGATTTGGAAGGTGGAAGAGAAGGAATTAGCCATCAATCTCTGAAGACAGTTGTAGGCAAATGGATGGGCACATGAGAGGTTCAGTGCATCTGCCTAGCTAGTGTGGAGAACAATTCTCTTCAGTGCTTCAGGCCAAGATCACCAGTGGTGGCTTCCCTGGCCTTGCCCTTCCCAACTATTCCAAAAGTTGTTTAAGCCCACATTTCCTATATTAAAATCCTTTACGCCAGGGGTATATAGAGTGGCCTCTGTCTTCCTGACCAAATCCTGACAGATGATACATCAGTAGACACCAATGGAAAATATACTATGTGCCAATGAGGACACTGTCAGATAGGTCTTACTTCTCAGCCCCTTAAGGTAGTCTCTTTTATATGGATTATATGTTTGACCACTTTCTCTTCAAAGTCTGCTCATAATAAATTCTCAGAGGCCTCTTATGAGAGATCTTGAGATTATTTTTATAAGTTAGTCATATGAATACATCTTGGCATTATGTTGACATGGATAATTTTTCCATACATATGATTATTATTTCAACACCGTATATTCCTTCTCAGATTCTTTTCCTTACCCGAATCTGTCTGTGTATGTTTTTATTGAATTTCATTGTGGTTTTGCAAATGCAGTATATTCTTTATGAAAATCATATTGGGCCTTATTTCCTAGTTCCAAAATCTTAGTAACCCTCATAACACAAGCTCTCCAGTAATATGGATAGTATACTATAAACTTTTAGATTAGGTCATCAATAAATTAGTGATTAGGAGAGACCCTAGGATCAATCCATGCCAAAAGCTACCCAGTATATCTCCTCAGGCTAACACAAAGCCATTGCAATGACCAATTAAGCACAGCTTTTAATCCCCAGAAAAGGTAACATGGCCAGTGTTACACTTTCTTAATTTGTGTTAATACGGATCTGTGGGTTAGGATCAAGGCTTTACTAAAACAAATATACTAAAATAAAAATAAAACGAAAATTAAATAAAAATTAAAAAACATAAAGCATCACTCAATTCGTTGCAATCAATTATAGTACATTTATCAGTATATGATAAATTCTTGACATTTTACATTTAATTCTTTTGTATGATAATGTAAGCTCAAATGCTGGTTCTTCATACTTATTGAAAGTTGTCTTTGCTCGCATTGGCTTTTATGAATATGTTAATACTTGTCATCTCTGATAAAAGACACATAAATGACAGGCATATTGATCAGTTCATTGATATGGGTATTTCTATCACATAACTCATTATTGTTTTGTAAATGAGAAAAGGTGAAAACAGAATTATGATCATAAAGTAGTAAAGAAGATTTCTACATAATTGATGGTTTGATTGTAATAATTGGTCAAATCCTTCTTCCTCCAAACTCAGGTGAACATGAGGATGATTCCTGCCCTTACCTTCATCTGGTTTTTCCTCCTCTATCCAGATGAACCACTAAACAGCTACAGCCCAAGACTTTGGAATAGCCCCCACCCAACAATGTCATCTGTCCTAAGAGGCAGAGTTTTGGGTTTTTTGGTAAGTTATTTATTATAGCAGACATTCACAGTAAGGTCTTTTTCGTCAGTGTTCATACCTCCTCTCCAGTCTGTTTGCTTATGTTTCTGCACCCTTGCTCCTGTATGTCTTTTCTCCCACTTTGTCTAATCTTTTGGTATTTGTGCTTTTCCTGGATCCTGGAATTTGCTCTATTGCCTTAACTGCTTTCTAGTGACTGCATTCTTCTGGGTCCTGACTCCCTTTCAATCCATCCATTGCCTTGCATTACCCTTGGGTTTCATGGGTCAACACCTCACTATCTTCCTCTGAGCACAGAGGTCTGTGCAACTCAATTCTATGTGGTTCACCTGCTCCTGACTTACCTGGATCTATCTATTACTTGGATCTCTTACCTGACAGAAGGTTGATGGCTTATATAATGACAGTGATGTCCATACAAATTAATTTTAATGGTGCCACGATTTTCAAACTTTAGTTTCTCAGGTTGCACAAGGACCACTAGAAGTTCTGAATTTAGTATGTAAAAACTTTTTCTCAATTAAAAATATTTTTATGCTTCTGAATATTGTATGATTTTGTCCTAAATGGAAATAGATTTTATCTCTATAGGAAGAGATGTGTGGAATCAAATATCTGAATAAATTATGTCATGTGAATACAGCAGCCTTTTCAGATGTGCGCCATGTGATAGTCATTGATATTAGATGAATAAAGCCAAGATTGTGTTTGCAAAGTTTGAGAAATAGTGGGTTTATCAAAGTTAGGCAGGTTTCTTTCATGTAGGTTTCCTCTGAACCTTTTATATGTTAATTGAATTCTGAATCTTTATGATAAGAGGTAAAGTTTGCAGAATATTGCTGAGTAGTTTGAGTACGGATTCCTTTTATCTGTGCAACACCTTTTTACGTCTCACTAGATACCAGGATTCTATGGAACATGATTTGGGAAATGCTGCAAGATAGGCTTTCAGGGAACGTTTTAATGATAAAGTGCACAGATCAAAATGCTCCCTCTCTACAAGAGAAATCGGCCTCATTGCAGCCCGAGTTAATATTAATACTTGAGCCTGAGACAGGAACTCAGCAGGAGAGTTAGACACAGTCAGGAACTATCAAAAGCATGAGAACCAACTGGGCATTGTGACTGCTCTCTGGTGGAAATGCCTATTAGAGGCAAACTTCCCTTTTCATTTCAAAAGCACAATGCACCCAGATTATGGAACTCTCTCCTGTCTTACTGCTTTATTGTAACAAGAACCACGTGACAGAACTAGTTCCATCCAACTCGCTCTGACACAATGTCCACATGAGGATGCATATACGTTTGAAGCAATATGTTAACACACACTACTTTTGAAGTAGAGTCTGTTAGAAGATCATAATTAAACTGGACGGGCCCATCGTCTACTATTTTCTCTAAGTTTTAGTTGCAAATATTCTCTCAAATGCTTAAGATGGTGTAGAGCAGGATATTAGCCATTGTGTTTTCTAATCCTGGTAGTTTTCTGTTTCTTGTGACATTCCTGGCCCCATTCTATCCCATAAATTTCATATCTTGTAACTACTGCCTTAGGGAAAAAATGGGAGAAATAATAATTTAAACAATCAAATTCTTGCCCTTTAGATCTAGTACTTAAGTCAGGACATAAAGAACAGGTCTTGAGGAATAGCTGAAATGCTAGCTATCATGACAATAGTCCAAATGAGAAATCTGTATGAGAAAGAAAGAAGACAAAAGATTATACTGTGACCAAGGGTTAGTGGTACCAGAACTAGAGAATCAAACCTGAATGATCACACTGATGGGAGGGGCATTCATCAGGATGAATGATTATACTCTGTCAACCATTTCTGAAAGCCATGTAGAAGCCAAGAACCCACAAACCATCATATTTCCATTCCATATTTCCATTTGTGCATTGCTTGTAACAAGCTGGCCGTTAAGCATTGTTCCATTGGTATCAAGGGAATACCTTCCACCAGTCGTTGACAGCTTATCATCCAATAAGAATGATTTCCATCTGTTCTCAGACCTTGCCCCCAGACCAACTTCTGTGAACCACACTTCTTTCAGCAGTCCCAAACACCAATGATCCCCTCAGAGACAGAAGGTCCCTGATCACCTAAAGGAGAATACATGATGTAGAGGGGAAAGCATCTGACATACTCGTGTGCTTGTATACACAGAACAGAACTAGTTCAAGATCTCCCTAGGCCAGGTCAACATTGAGACTCCTCATTTCGTGCTATCTTACAGGTATTCCTGCCTCTGGGCAAACTCAGGCTGATGTTTGGCCAAAGAAATGTATTTCTAAAATATATTTTACATTCCTTGACTGAAGGACTTCAAGTTTTTTATTGTTTAAAATGTACTTCCAATAACATTTTGAATTTTTAAAATCTCTAGCTGTGGTTGTAAAATCCACAAGGCAGGACACTCTTCCAGGGTGATGTATGGTAATGGCCCATAATGTAGGTGTGCTCCTGTCTACAAAGATATTCTGAGAACCATATGGCACCTACTGGTGGTGGTTCCTCGTTTTAATGGCTTATGCCATATATTGCCTCACCTTCCAAATACTTAAATAGCTGTGTCTCTCTCCAGTGCAGAGCCACAGGGCTGTCCTCCTAAAATTATTGTGAAAAAAATCTTTAGTGTCTGTGTGCGGTTTCAGAAGTGATGAACTTGCTATTAGCCTCATCTGATTTAGGCTCCCAATCTTGCCTCTGAAACTAAAATGCTTTGCATCTGTAAACCTTGAAGTAATCTCTCTAAGCATGTGTGTCTGGAAGCATTTCCATTTTCTTAGAGCAACTGAAGTCCCTAGGATATTTGAAATGCTTAAACTTTCATCTGGCTTGCTGATAATGGCCTATATGCGAGGCATTTCCATTTTTATTTATACGTTAGCTCTTTCTACATGATCAAGTTTCATTGTTAAATTTTCTTTCATGTCACAGGTAACTTTCCCTGAATAGCAGATGAAAAGCTATGAAAATACTGTTGCATATTCCAACATGATATTTTTGGAAAATATCTTTTTCCCTTTGTATTCAAATATCCTGTTTCTTGGAGTTATTAGTCTGCATGAAGTTTGGCTGAATAGATTTGTGCACAGTAAACAATTGTCTTTTTCTTTGTATGAAGACTGGGCTCTTGTTTTAGGCAGTATCCGGGAGCTGAATGGAACATAATGCTACAAAATGCCTTTTAAGAGAGCTTATAACCATTGTCTCTTCTTTTCACCACCCTCATGGCCAGAAAGATTACAGGTCTTTGTCCGTTAGTTAACATGTCAATTTGGAACACATTTGAAAAGTTCCCCCACCCCAGTCGAATTTGCTTCCAAATCAATCAGTCCTGCTAGCGCATTTTTTTCATAAACCGTAGAAGGTCTCTCCTTTTGGTCTCAACATGCAGCCACTAGAAAGCAGAGGGGTAAGGGGATAAGTGTGTTTATTTTTGATATTCTGGACCAAGAATTGATTCTTTAAATCTTTCTCATTGTCTGACTGTAATGAATTTGAGAAAATTTGCTGAGCCTCAGCTTCTTAATCTGTAAAATGAAAATATTAAGATCCACCATACCCACTTCAGAAGGATGTAGGTGGCGTAACATGAAAGAACGTTTAACAATAAACATGGCGGTTTATGTTCTAGGCAAAGAAAATGTAAACGTGGTCCTCAGCCTCGAAACATAGCGTGAGGAGCATATTGTGATCCCCCATTTTCAGATGCATAAATTAATTAGAGGCTAATCAAATTTCATTTACTTGCTCAAGACTCTACCGTTTGTAAGGGGAGAATTCCTGCATGGCAAACAACAACGGAAAAATCCAACAGCCTAGGACAAATGAGGGAAAAGTGGCAATACCTGACAACTTAGGATAAAGTTTGTCATATTTTACAAGTCAGTAAGCAAGACTTTAAAAAGCCATCTAACAGAAAAATTGTCATGGAATATGAGTTAGCTGTTGACAGAAAAATAAAAACGGCCAAAGTACCTGTAAATGTTAAACTTAACCCATAATTAAAGATGTGAAAAAAATAGCAAAATCCAATTTTATTATTAATCAGTAATGAAATTTGTTTTTGTGTGTATTTTATGTGGTTCAAAAGGAGAAAACACTGCATTGTCTGCAGTGCATGAGAAAGGTTCTCCCCCCCAGTCTTGATGAGAATGTAAATTGAAACAAATTTAGGAATGCCTTGTGGTAATGCTATCTATTAAAATTTATGACATCTTACCCTTTGACCCAGCAATCTCACTTTTAGAACTTTACCCTGGAGATATTTGTACAAATATGTTCTTTCCAAACCTATTTTCAGTTAAAAAAAAATTAGAAACAGTAAAAATAACTCCCCATATGGGATTGGTTAAGTGAATTATCATCTGAGCATACAGTAGGATATATGTACTCATTAAATGTAATGGCAAAATTATATATGTGATATGGAAAGAGGTCAAAGATCTACCGTGAAGTAGGAAAAAGTTTCAGAACAATATATTTAGCATTCTGTTGTTGTTTTTTTTAAAATAAGGTGTATGTCTCTGTATTTTTCAATAGGGTGTATATCTCTGTATACATATCTGCTTGTATATATTTCAACAACTTCTGCAAGTCTTTCACCAGTTTGGTAACAGGGGTACAGATTTGGGGAGAAGAGTAGAAAGAAGAGCATGAGAAACTTGCTCTCTCCTTCGACGTCCCTTCGTGTTTAGGTTTGCACACCACAGCTGTCTCCTTCCAAGCCTGCTTTCTTTCCATTACACCAGATTACCCTCTGCAGGTGCTTTGTGTATCTCAAAGAGTAAAATTACTATTATTTGTAATGTGTCCTGAGCTGGTCTCATGGAATTCCACCAGAGCACGGCAGTTCTGTTTAGGTCAAGTTAAACGAACTCACTTTTGGTTTCCCTTCATGCCAGTCATTTGCCTGTTTTCACTCAGATCCGTCTTCTGCTTTTCCCTTCTCTGCTTTCAGTCGCAGAGGTCCGCCTGGGCAAGTGATATTTCCCTGGAGGCGCCATGCAGTCTCCAGCGGGAGATGTCGGCAGGAAGCTGGAAGGAGGGAGGACGAGGGATGTCAGAACACTCCTCCACTTCTCTCTACTTTGAGTGGCACCTTCAGTGGGCAGCAGCTAGTTCCCCTCTGACAAGGTTCCAGGGGTTCCACTCTCTGGTTCCCTGGGTTGAAGGATGCCAGCAGCTTCCTGTCCCCGTCAACGTGTTGATCATCTCACCTTCTGTGCTGACATTTTCAGCTCTCTCTCTTAGCACTATTGTAACTAGTATCTTGAATACCCTCCTGAATTACGTGGCACGATTCATGTATTCCCATGGGACCCTGACTGATACACAATTTACATTAAGTTTATGGGCCACGAATTTTACTGCTTGATAAACTGAATGTAAAATAAACTGTAAGTGGAGCACGTGTCCTCCTGGAGCTAGAGAAGAAGGAGGAAAGTAACAATTCAGACTCTTGCTATGTGTCAAAAATTTGCGTGCTCTTTAAAAAGAAGTCGTCCTCACACTCTTTCTTTGCAGTATTATTATTCCAAATCACAGTAAAGAAATGGAGACCCAGACAGATTAGTTAATTGGTTTGTAAATGGCAGAGCTGGGACTGAGCTCCAGGTCTTTCTGACTCTAAAGCCCAAGATATCGCCAAGATGATATAAAACTGTTTTCTCTATGCCTTCCTTCCCCTTAGCGCTCTATTTTGCAGGGTCCACCATCCACAGGCCTCCTTTTAGCACAAGTGTCTTATATTTGCAACATTTACCTTCTGCTCTGCCCCACACACACACACACACACACACACACACACACACACAAATCCTACTTTTCTTTGTGTTACTTTTCTTTGACACCTTGCTTTCTCCTCATCTGATAAACAAATTTGAACTGAGCCATTATTTGATGACAATTGTTACTCTGCCAGAAGAAAAATACTGGATTTGAAATGTTAACTCAAGCCTGCAATAGTTTCCTAAAACCATTTATTTGTTTAGCCACTTTTCTTTGCTGAAAATGTGCTGCTTGCTAGATACACAGCGCTGAACAAGACAGATTGCAGCCTAGTAGGGAAGAGAGTCATCAAACAATTTTATTGAGTTCTATGTAGGAGAAATGTTCTGTGCAAGCACATGAGAGGAAATTGTATTGTAGAGTCCAGAAATACTTCCCTAAGGAAATGAAATTTGTGTTGACCATAAAGAAGGCACTAGATAAGTAAAGGCAGAGCAAGTGGGAAAAAGAGAAAAATTATATGACAACATATATATTGGTCCTGGGGCAAAAAAGAGAATGGCCCATCAGAGAAATTTTTTTTTAGAGACCAATAATGTTGGAGTGTAGAGAGAAGAGCAAACTAAGGCAGGAAAGATAGGAGGCAGCCTGATCATGCAGAACCTCAAAGGACATATTAAGGATTATGGACTGTATCTTTTCTATCCAAGGAGGAATAGAAAACCACTGAAAGGTATTTAGCAAGGAAGAGGAACAAATCTCTTATTCTAAAATGAATTATCTGGCTATATGATAGAGAATGAACTGGAAGAGGGTGATAATGGATGCAGGTAAACCAGTTAAGAGGCTTTTTAAATATTCTTGGTGAGAAAAGATGGTAGCTGGAACCATGGGCTGCTGGAGAGAGAGAGAGAGAGAGAGAGAGAGAGAGGGAGAGAGAGATTTAGGAGGAAGAGCCAATAGGATTTGGGGAGTCAAGTGGAAAGAGGAATCAAGAATAACTCCTAATCTGGGGTTACCTCCTGAAATGGGGAAAAGTGGACAGAGAGTAGGTTTGGCACCAGGAAATCCATGAATTCCATTGTTTTGGATATGTTGAATTTGTGGGTCTTTGAGAAATATAAGTGCAGGTGCTGAGTAGGCATTTCTATCTACCTTTTCCCAGCAATCAGGACTAGATACAGAAACATGAGGTTGTTGGTCCCTGAATGATAACTGAAGGCCTGGCGGGGGGTAGATGTGATTGTCCAAGGAGAGAGAATAGAGCAAGAAGAGGGCCTAGGAGTGAATTCCAAAGAATAAGAAAATTTCTGACCTCAGAGAGTAGACCACAAGGAGGAGAAACAATAAATGAGTTCAACAAGATATTTTAGTTCCATTAGGAACTAAACAGGAGCTCAGAACTACTGTTCAATGTTAGTATTGGGAAGGGGCAGGTTCAAGAGGAAGGGTTATATTGGGCAACATGAACCATTTCAGACACCCAGCTAGACCTTATGTGCGTTTAAGTACCCGAGCACATGAACACATGTCTCTCATTCTGAACCACTGGAATGGCACACTCACATTGCTCTTTTTCCTAACTTGGCTTTAGTTCCCAGACTGAAAAGATGTTGCAGAAATGTCTTGGCAGAGATGAAAGACATGTTTAATCTTACCTTCAAGGTTGCTCATGGTGGCCTGGACAGACCGTCAGTGTTTTACTAACTTCAATCTTAACAAACAAATTTCAATTCCAGGATTTTATAGTAAATGTAGACAGTAGACAAATTCCCCACCTCCTCTTTATTTGCTGTCACCTGCAGGACTAATTTTATTAACTACATACTTATGAGTCTTTTTGAATTGCAACTTGCTCATTCTGTGGAAACTGAAAGGCTGACTGAAGAAAGCAAATTCTTTGGGGTCCTTCTTTTTACCTCTCTATCAGCACATTAGTGCTAAATTCTCTCCCCTTTCCTTTCCTTTCCTTTCCTTTCCTTTCCTTTCCTTTCCTTCCCTTCCCTTCCCTTCCCTTCCCTTCCCTTCCCTTCCCTTCCC